>NC_054537.1:60090144-60320144 GCF_017654505.1 Polyodon spathula
CAGCCCGCATCATCTGCTTACTGATAAAGTTACAGTAAGAGTAACTGACTGTAATCAGGGGAAGTGCTCTAACATTACTGCTACACTGTAAATCCATGTGCAACAGGGAAACACAGTATGGTTAAGAGACAACCTTACAATCAACCCAGTTGCAGGATCTTGTTGCATGGCATTCACAGCAATCTACACGCTGCATTTGCTCAGACATAATGCAATTCACAGTACACAATGTATTCGTCGTTTACTTGCCGTATATAAATTCGGCATGACCATACACAGACCATTTCACGCATTTTCGTCAGCATTTTCCACGTCTGTCTGTCTCTCTCTCTCTCTCTCTCTCTCTCTCTGGTTATAACGCACATTTTTTTAAACACATCGTGTTTATGATGTTCTCCCTGCATACTGTACAATGCATGTACAAAGTAATGATTTGCATAGACACTGAACGAAACTAAAAGGCTAACGGAGTTAAACAAATGAGATCGACAGGCAGAGTGCCAATAAGTAATACAACGATATTCTTGCACACAATATCTACCAGGGACCACATGTATGTGCCCCTGGTTGCTAGGTCATTTTCCATTCAAGTAATCGGGTATCCATGCACTACAGCCTAACTAACAGAGAGATCAAAAAGTAGAGGGGAGAAAGTAAATATGTACTCACAAAGCGCAAAGTCTGGTAAAAAGTTACGCGCAGGCATTAGGCTTACAGTTACATTAAGCTGACATTACGGTTACTGTCAGAAACTATACACAAATCACAAACTAAATAAAACACTTAAAGACAATATCTAATACCTCGTGTAAAAATAAATACATACATATTAATGACAACAGAATACGAAAGTGAGGTAAAAACAGTTTTGCGGAATGGCCTTTTGGCCTTACACGTCACCAATCACCACCTTTTGCCAAGCTGTGATAAAAGAAACAGTATTAAATCACGGTGTTTAAAAGTAAGGCATCCAGCAAGTTGGCATTCGTGGCTATCATGAAGTAGAACAGATTTATAACTTCCACACTAACATGATGAACAGTTATAAATAATTATTCACTTTTCTTTGCATGCAAGAGTTCCTCAGCAGTGTGCATGGGCAATAAAACTCTGCAAACGCCAAATCTAGTTATTGTGTTATATAGGCTGCATGCACAAACTGTGCACAACTAGCAGCGCTATGAAAAACGGAGACTCACCGGCAGATCCACACTGACATCTGTCCCGTCTAACAGCAGGACCCGGCAGGTCAGCACCGACTTACTGTTGCCCGCCGCTGGGATGTGAACCACGGCTCCTCCAGTCACCACGGTCGGGACGTGATGCAGTTGCTGCTGGTGCAAGTGCGGGTGTGGCAGCGTCCCAGTACCGCCTGTGCTTTTCCCGTCCCGCTCATCTGGTGATTGATACCGCCTCATCGACTGCCGGCCGAAGGTCCGACGCAGAAAGCGCATCATCTTGGCTATTTCAATTATCCAAGGTCCGCGTCACTGTACTGTTAAAATCCAAAAGCCGAGCTCAATACAGCAATATCGGGTTCCAAACACTAGCAGAAATAATAGTTAAACAGAGTATGAGCTTAGGAATAGTTACTCCATTTGCCAAAGCAAAATTGAACGCACAATTCCGCTCTGCTTTATTTTATTTAAAAAAAAAAACAAAAAAAAAACAACACAAAAAATGATAAAATAACATATAGCTTTGTATTTCCCTCGATTGTCGGTTGTAAGTTATTCGTCACCTGCTGCTGCTACAATTATGAATCCCCAGCAGTGGACCCGGATCTTCCTCCCCCCCCCGCCACCTCTCCGCTCCTCACAGAGAAAGCCCTAGTGCGGGGTACACTTGCTTTTCTCCACCGAAACTGACACTCGATTCCCTTTCGCAAGTAACTGGACCAGAGAAACAAGACAAACAGCTCATACTGCGCTTGCGTAAAACAAACAACACAGGCAACTTTTATGGAGACGAAGGACAGAGGGGCCTTTGAGGCGATCAGCGGCACCTAGCGGGAAAACGCAGAAATGGTTGAGGTGTAGTCCAGGAAATGACGCCTCGCTAAACCTTGGAACAGGTAAGTCCTGTTTGTTTATTTGTTCATTGAGTGTAGCTTGTTGCAGAATGTTTCTTGATCATTTATAGATTTGATATATAGTTGCTATTTTTTTTTTTTGTAAAACAGCTGTTTATTATTATTATTATTATTATTATTATTATTATTATTATTATTATTATTATTATTATTAAATTAGTGTATATCGTGATTTGTAACATATTCCAATAACTGCAATGTTACAGCATTTGTGATTGGATATAGAAATCGGTGTATTTTTATTTATTTATTTATTTATTTATTTTTTTAATGACCAATCCCTGAATACTATAACTAAGTAGCCTATAACCTCTCAGTGCTGCACATAGATGAACATGCCAGTCTGTTTCACAGAACGACAGCTTGGGGAAAGCGGGGTTATATAAGAAAGTAGCATGTGTTCTTTTAGCTAAAACTGTCGTGCTAATTAAACTGTTTTGTCAACAAAGTTTACAGACACATACTGTGAAAGTATAAATGGTAAAAAAAAAATGTACTGAACAGACTGACAGTAAGTATTATGTATATATATATATAGATATATATATATATATATATATATATATAGAATATATATATATATATATATATAGTATGTTGTGTTTGTGTGGGTGTGTGTATATAACTATAATACATATATATATATATATATATATATATAATATTATATATATATATATATATATATATATATGTATATATAACGTGTGCAGACACATACTATATTGCACACTCTTACCTATGTCTACCAATTATGCCAGTGTGTCAGATATATTATAAATCACAGTAAGCACAAAGTATTTGATAACTGATTTATTTAATTTTCATCCATACATTTTTAATACTTACAAAATTATTGGGATTTTCACTATGAACTCTAATAATAATCATTTCTCCTGAAAAAAAAAAAAAAAAAATATGAGTGATAAGTACAACTCATAAGTGTTTTATTTTTAATAAAGTCAATTCATTTCTACCCTCTTGGGTCAATTAAACAAATTGATAGTGTTGAACCACTTTATTTTGAAAGAGCAAAATTATTGGGACAGTTGGCTGACTGGTGTCTCTTGTTGGTCAGGTGTTTGTTGTTGGGTAATTAGGCTCTCATAAAAGAGCTGTGAACAACTGGTCAACCTGTCTCACTTTGACATCAGTGTTTGGAGTCTGTAGTCGAGAATTAAATATTAAAAACAAAAAACTCACTGTTAAAAAAGCAGGCAATTTTGAAGCTGAAAGAAAAGAAAAACTCAATCAGAACCATAGCACAAAAATTGGAATATACGGAAGAAGATAGAAACCACAGGTATAATTATCAATCAGTCAAGACTGGGTCGGCCAGGAACAACATCTGCAGTTGATGACAGAAAAATTGTTAGAGCTGTCAAGAAAAACCCTAAAACAACTGTCAGTGAAATCACCAACAACCTCCAGAGTGCAGGGGTGAAGGTATCAAAATCCACAGTTTGCAGAAGACTGAGACAGCAGAAGTACAAAGGCTACATCACAAGATATAAACCTCTCATCAGCATTAAGAACAGAAAAGCCAAATTAGAATTTGCTCGGAAGTACAAAGATGAGCCAGGAGAGTTTTGGAACAAAGTTTTATGGACAGATGAGAGCAAGATAAACCTTTACCAAAGTGATGGAAAGGTTAAAGTGTGGAGAAAGAAAGGAACTGCAGATGCTCCAAAGAAAAGCACCCCAGACCACCTCAGACCTGGAGGTAATGTCATGGTCTGGGCATTCATGGAAGAAAATGATTCCATACTTATTGGGTTGCGCATCACCATGCAGCATGACAATGACCCAAAACATACAGCCAGTGCAACCAAGGAGTTCATCAGGAGAAAAAAGTGGAAAATCTTAGACTGGCCAAGTCAATCTCCAGATTTGAATTCAATTGAGCATGCATTTTACATGCTAAAGAAAAATTTGATGTCAGAACACTCCAAGAATAGATAAGAACTCAAAATGGCTGAAGCAAAGGCTTGGCAAAGCATCTCAAATTATTACACAAAGAGTTTGGTGAGCTGAATGAGTCGCAGACTTCATGCAGTTATTACTTCAAGGGGATATGGAACCAAATATTGACTTTTACACCCTGAAAGTTACTTCAAGTGAATGTGTCCCAATACTTATGGTCACTTGAAATAAATGGGTTGAACAAAAAGTATGTTTTTGTTCTAAAATGATCACTTGTATGCATGGAATTACCCAACAATAAAACATATATTATTGTATTTGTATCACAAATACAAATTGCTTGACTGTAAAGCAAAAATAACAGGTTAGACCTTGCTATCCCAATACTTTTAGAGGGCACTGTTTGTTGATCCTGTAGTTCTACTTTTTTGATCTTCCATGAACAAAAACAAAAAAAAAACCAAAAAAAAAGATTTTTCTGGGTGATCTAACCTATGTTACATATCTATGGTAGGCAACTAGATGGAAGAGCAGCTCCCTAACTCCGGTGTAAGTATAATTGCGGAGTAATTGCAATATGAACCCCTTAGAACGAGTGCAAGCCTCATAAAAAGAATACCATGAAATCTGAAGCTACTTGCTCTCTTTATAATGAATTCACTAGACTTACTGTACAATCCCTTGCATTTTCACTAGGGGTTTGTTACCGGTTTACAAGTTAGTTTTGTGGGAGTGTTCTGATCATAGTTTTTGATTATAGAATTCCATATCTCACCTGTCACCATCCTGTATTTTAATTCCAGTTCATCTCAATGTAACCAGTAGACATTAAATAAAATAAGTGGGCAGTGATTGTGCCCCAGATCCTCTTATGATATGCTTCTGATAATTACAAGGACATAATGTTCCCCTGCCTGTGTGGTTATGTGTCTGCTTTATTTAAAAACACATCAGACTTCCATCACCATCGGATTACTACTGGTTAATAACTGCTCTGCCTCAACCGATTTCGCAATGCTGATTCGTCCTCTGGGACACACTGACAGGGTGACAGCAGATCCACCCTAATGATTGATTATCCCACACAACTGCGAGCAACAACTCACACACAGCTGCTTGATGTAAATAACAAACACCATTTTGCATTTAGAATTGTGTGCGATGGATTTCTGCTCTGCAAGAGGAGCTGCGCCCACAGTTCAGTGACTCAGCAGGATCTGCATTGCTGCTCTCAAGGGAACCTTTACACAAACCTTCAGTTGATTGCACTATAATGAGTTTCTAACTGTGGTACGTACTTACTAATAACATCAAAGAAAGTGATTTCTTGCACAGCCAGATTGCCTTTATCAGCTTCAGTTTAATGGCCACCAAGACCATATTTAAAGATGAACTCATTATTAAATAATGAGTTACGCTAGCCCCAGTAATTTGGGCACTAGTTTCTGGTATAGTCCATAGAGAAATCACTGGCCATCTGGGGGAGTTCTTTGGACTTACATAATTATGGGGCCTTGCTAAATTAATCCCCTGTGGTTTCACTTCCATTTCTGCGCATGCAGGAATGGAAATAAGGTTCCCATTACATTAGTTTGAATCATCCCTGGTATCACTATGAGTTTAGTAAGATACACTGGAGTTTGTTATTTTGATCAATTTTACTAAAACCTGAAATGGGTGAAACTGCTATGCAATGGGAGTCTTATTTCCATCTCTGACATGTGTGAGGAAGGTCAGGACTGGGCTGTGACGTAAGTCATTAAGGGGTTGGGATAGAAGAGGATACTTTCAGGACTTTGCCTCTTAACCCTGTTTTAATTTTTCATGGTTTCTAAATCTTTTTTTTTTTTTTTAAATACGTGTAATGTGTGAATAAAAAAAGGATTTCTCATGTTTACATTTTCTTTGCTCTTTTGGAATAAGCTGTGGTTTCCATTATATGAGAGTAGGCGTTAAAACCTCATACTGATATTGGACTCGGCTCTCGCCAAGATAAGCACCAACTAAGACATAGCTTATTTTAGTGTAAACTAATGTGATCCATCTGATGATGTAGAGATCCTTCTGCCTGGTGTTGATGGCTGAAGTGTAATGTTGTCTCCAGGGATCAGCCTATTTTGCCTCCTTGGTACATCAGCACACACAATGGCTGCAATGCTGGCTCCAGGGATCAACCACAGTGCGGCCTCCCTAGCACATCAGCAAGACAACCGTCTGGACTGAGCTGAGTAGAGTACTTCTCTGGCGTCTTCAAGTGGACACCTTCCATCCTTGGTGTTTTGTCGACAAGTCCACGACACTAAGAAGACTCGACAGTGATTCTGGCATCCCAGCATCAACCCCCTTTGATCCCCACTCAGCTAAGCCCAGCTAACTTACTTACCTTCCTTTCCATCGACGTTGCTTTCTTTCTACTGTGCTTGAGGTCCCCAACCAGAATCTTTTTGTCTCAACCACAGCCAGTTTCTGCTCCTCTCTGCTGCTTCAGATAAGTTCTTCACTGTGTGACGCAACTCTTGACCACTGAATCCGATGTCTCTGAGAGACCGGGTTATGGAGTGTGCCACAAATCCTCAACAACTCACCTCCACCGGGTAAACCTGGACTCTCCAGCCTCACTGTTCTGCTTCAGCAGCTAGTTGAGCATACCAAAGTTTCTTCCTTTTGTATTCCTCATCCACAGCATCCTCCCGTGGCACTGTTAACTCTACCAGGTGAACAAGGCATGCTGATCCAGACCACAAGACAATATCAGGTCGAAGGTTAGTAGAGGCAATCTCAGGTGGGAAAATAAGCTGTTGTCCAACATCTGCCAGCATTTTCCATTCTCTAGCAGCTTCCAGTGTCCTAGACAAGAGTTTTGGTTTTAATACCTTTTCTTGGTTATTGCTCCCCTGGATAGAAGAATGTTGTTCTTTATGTGTCATATATTGCTGGAATTGGTGGCAACCTGATGGTAATGCTTTGCTTGTCTTCCAATGCCAAGGCCAAACATCGCAGCACCTGGTCATGACGCCAAGTAAACCACCCTTGGCTAAGACCCACCTTACATCCTGACAAAATGTGTCTTAATTTAGCTGGCAAAGGACACCACAGATCCTCTCCTACCCATAGATTAAGGTTCTGTGGTAATGGGAGAACAGTACATCCCAGAGCAAAAGGGCCATCAAACAGATTGTATCACTTTAGGGTTGGTTGTGTGTAACTCTCGCTTGTATAAACTTAGGGATGAATGTTTGTTTGTACACTCAACCAGCCCTAAATGCATTGCTTAAATATTTCTATAAATCTGTACAAAAGTAATACTTTTGAAATACTAATGTATTACCATGAAAAAACTCTGGCACACCCATTAGCACACTACAGCATTGCGAGCAGTTTGACACAGTGGCACTGGTACTGCTGTATTTGTTAACATTGCCATTTACTATATTACAGGACTCTTCCAAGCTAATTGTACAGGGTGGGCTAAGAGTTGTGTTTGTAAAGTATGAGTGTACCTGAGAGTATTGATATTTTATAACATTGTATATGTTTCAAATTATCCTTTGACATGAGTACTACCTACAAATAAATTGTACATGTTGCACACTATTCTTGTACTCTGCAGCTGCATTTACACTGTTTGTATCCCAACAACACTGAATTCCATGATATAGCACTTACTAAGTTGCTGGAGCTGAAGAACCATTAAGCTTTGAATCCTTTTATGCAGAATGAATATAGCAGGTCAGCTCATAAGAGAGTTTTTTGTGTACTTTCTTAGAAAATGTAATGACAAAACTATGGAAGCAAGGAGTCAACATATTGAAAATTCTGAGATTTCCATTAAAGATCAAAATGCATTGTGTGTGTGTGTGGGTGTGTGTTTGTGTGTACACTTCACATTATGTGAAACTAAAATCTTTTGGTAAACAGACCCAATGAACATCAACCCTTTATAAACAAGTCTTGTTCATGAATGTGTGGCTGGATCTTTGGTGTTGAATTTCTACATCACCGAGCAGGCATATTTGTGGTGCTTTGATTGGCTGAGTGGTGACCTAGAGCAGTGGTTCCTAGCCCTGATCCTGGAGACCCCATGTGTCTGCTGGTTTTCATTTCAACTGAGCTTTCATTTACTTAACCAGGCCCTTAACTAAACTGATAATTAGCATAATTAGACCTTTGTAATGCTTTCAGCTCTTAAACAGTTGCAGAGTTCAAGTTACTTATAAAGTGTTGTAGCTGGCCACTCTGGCAGTGGTAGCAGTGCTGGCAGCAGCAATGCTGATAGCAGCGCGGGGCACTCCAACAGTGGCGGTGGTACTGGAGGCAGTAATGCTGATAACAGCGCGGGGCACTCCGACAGTGGTGACAGTGCTGGCAGCAGTAATGCTGATAACAGCACAGGGCACTCCGACAGTGGTGGCAGTGCTGGCAGCAGTAATGCTGATAACAGCACGGGGCACTCCGACAGTGTTGGCACTCGCTGGCCACTCCTCCCCTTCTTCCTCTTTTGGCAAATAGAAGCTCCCTTTCACCCTGAAAGGGACAGCAGCCAGTAAAGTGCCTGGACTCTACACAGCCGAGGCACCATGAAAGTGGGTCCTCCTTCTAGCTCTTTTGGGCAGGTGGCTGGGGTTGGACCTCCAAAAGGGGCCACTCCTCCACTGTGCTCAGCTCACCCTGATTGTAGACCTCCCACTAGAGGGGGTCTCACCATCGGCACCCCTAGTTGACGTGCCCACATTCCTCACATCTCGAAGCCCCTTCTACTTCCCAACTGGCGCCATTGCTGAGGCCAGGATTTACTGGGCCCTGATGCAAGACTGAAAGAAAAAAATGTGCAGCGCTGCTGCAGTACAACCTAAACTTTTTGAAAATAAATACGTCAGTAGCAAAATCTGAAATTGGTCAAAAACTTGTTTTTTGGTTTTTTTCCCAACAAAACATATTCTATCAACCTTTGGTCTTGAGACTCAAAGCTAGAGATGGAAACAGGATTCAGGGGCAAACAAACTCATTTATTTATTAAACAAGGTCCGTGTTTGGGTCAGGACCACACCAAAAAAACAATAAATATTTTCTCCTGTCTCTATCCTGCAAACTTGCACACTCTCTCACTCTAAACACCTCCCACAGGCTCTAGCTGTCTTTTAGTCCCCTCCCACACACACCGAAGAGTGCCAACCATTACTCTCATGGGGGCAGAGCAAGAGCTCTTGATGACATGTCCACACAAGGTTTTTCCCTTCTTCAGGAGGCTGTGCAGGGGGGCAGTGATGGTGGGAAAACCCTGCACAAACTCCTGTAGTAGGAGGCGAGTCCCAAAAAGCCTGTCAACTGATGGGGGTTGATGGGGACGAGCCAGTCCCAGACTGCTTCGACCTTGTCTGCCTCCATGCTGATCCGCTGTTCACCCACCCAGTGGCCCAGGAACGAGACCTCTCGCCACATCAAGTGGCACTTTTTGGGGTGCAGCTTCAGTCCCGGCTCCGTCACTCTTCTCAGCACCTCTCACAGGGAGGTCAGGGCGGTTGTGAAGGTCCCCTGTGAACCAGCAGATCATCGAGATACACCAGGCACTCCATGGGGGGCACCCCAGTTAGGACTCTTTCCATTAGCCAGAACAGCATTACAGTGAATTGCCACAGACCACGGCTGATGGAGAAGGTGTGCAGCAAGGGGAAGAGCCACCTGCCAGTATCCACTTCGGAGGTCTAGGTAAGAGAACCAACTGGAAACAACCACCAGGTCCAGAGACTCATCGATGCGAGGGAAGGGTTAGGAATCTTTTACCGTCACATGTAATCCACACATGCTGTCTTTCTTGGGCACCAGGGGCTTTCCGAGGCCTCAATGATGGCAGCTTCCTTCATCTCTCGCAGCACCTGTTCCACAGCCTCCTGGCATGTCAGTGGTAAGCGGTGAGTGCGCTGCTTGAAGTGTCAAAGCTGTGACGGAATTCGAACAACAGCTCCCACAGCCGACTCTGTTGCTCCGGGCAGAGCCCCTCATGGTTCTGAAGCCAGACCGTGGTCACCATGGGATCTTCCAAGGGGGTCCCATCGGGGGTGCTCGAGGATAACTGGAGAGGGAGGTAAGGGGAGGAAGAGGGTTGCAGGCCTTGGCAGCGTGGATGACGCCGGATGGCTGCATTTTCCAGCTGTAGCAGTGTGGCGGTCAGAGGTGCTGGATGGGGCTGCTGGGCAGCCTGGGGGCGGCCTGAGGTCCCTTGGGAGCAAGCAGGAATTGATGGGGGCTGGAGCCTTTGTCAGCACTGGGCCCATCGGTAAGTGGCATTGTCCTGAGTGGCGCTGGGGTGTGGCAGGGCTGGTCGTTGGGGCCAAGGTGGAGACTGGGGGGGTCTGGATCTGTTGTGCAGGGAGGTCCGGGTATGATAAGGCCAAACGTGGTCCTCCCTTTTAAATGCAAAGTCCCGGTCTGGAGGTCCAGCTGCCCCCCTGTGTAACACAAGAAGTCCAGGCCCAAGATGCAGGGATCCTGGACAGCTGCTATCCAGACAGGGTGGTAGACTATCTGTCCAGCTACCTCAATGGCCAGCCTACTTTTTCCCCAATATCCGGGCAGCTTCTCCAGTCACTGTGCTCAGGTGAACCATGGTGGGCTTCAGTCAGACTCCCGCTGGCAGCATGTCGAGACAGACCAGTATCAGTGTCGATCCCGTGTCGACAAGGGCTGTGCATGGGGAACCCATCAATGTGGACCGGAATATGGCAATAGTCCCCTGTTGTAACCCTCCCAACTACAATGGGGGCCTGTATCGGTGGTTGGCAGCGGCTTCTGGGGAAAGAGGGGCCCTGCTCTCCCAGCTTGACCAGGGGACCCCAGTCAATGTTGATACAGGCAGTTGGTTGGGGACTGGATGAGGAGCCGATGGCATCCTGCTTACACAGGCCCCTAGGCATTTCCCTGCTGTTGCTGTCTCAGGTGGGAGACGGTGTTCTTGATGGCACGGCACTTGCGTCGAAGGTGGCCAGGCTGTTCACAGCCCCAGCATAGCCGTGTGTGGGGTTGTAAATGCAGCCTTGATCAACATGATGACCTCCGCAGGCCAGGTGGGGGTAACAGCGGTGTTAGCCTTGTTGCAAGGCTGGACTTGGCATGTCTTCTCCCTTGTCGGATCTTCTCCAGAGGCTCGGTCACACTCACCCTGCACTGCACCTTCTCTGCCTGTTCATCTTGGGCCAAGGAAAGCCTCAAGAAGGTTGGGCAATAAGCTGGACTCTCCCCCCTCTCTCTCCACCCTCTCTTTTGATCTTCTCTTTTTTCAGTTACTGCTCCATTTCATTTGTTAAATTCTAATTCATACGTTATTATTTGATAATCAATTGTTGTTTGGTTTGAATTGATTTTGTTATAAATGTTAATTTGTCTGTACCACAAAATCCATATCAAATCTACCACAATTACATTTCAATTGCACACATTTATACTAAATATATCCAACCCTTTCAAGCAGTCTTAACCAAAGTTGTAAATCAGTTTTCCTATGATGTATTTGCACTAGCAGCATACAAACTGGTTCCCCTTGTTGTGAAGATTTTTCTTTTCATTTATACTTCAATTGGGAATATTAAAATATTTCAAAGGCCACACCTTAGAGGAAAAATGTCTGCTGCTTCCTTGTACCTAATCATTTTATGTGTTTTTGTTCAAGCTCACTCCGATGGTGTAGCTGCAATCTAGCTAACAACAAAAGTACAGGATTTAGCAGTTTATCTATAGTTAGTTGTGACAGAGATCGAATGATTCTTGGTGTTAGATTTCCCTCCCGACCTGTGAGGGCACTGTTGTAAAAGGAACGGAGTACCCTTAACTAAATGGCACAACAATTTATTCCTTAGGGTAAGTGGAAGTCGGTCATTTAGGAAGGGGGCTGAGGTACGGCACCCAAGCTCATTGACTCGGATGGGAGACGCCGTGGCATCCGAGGATTGGAGGAGCGCTCGCTAACCTAGGGGTCATGGGTGAGGGTATAAATAGGGGGCATAGTGTAAGTGATCTTTTCTTTTGTATATGGTTAGCAACAACCTAGAAGGTCCCGTTGTTTGTGAGAAAAACCGTGAGTGTTCTGTTAGTTTGTCTTGTAACGTTGTTTGTTTGTATTGTCTGTTTCAAGATTACTAGCATGATCAGGAGCTGCAGCAGTATGCCGTCATCAACCCGGACACCACCAGTCACTTTTCACTAAGGAACTGTCTTTGCACCACGAGCACTTGATTCACACACTGTAGGAAATGTGTCTTTGTTTTTGTATTTTGTGTGGGTGAGAAAAGACTGGACTTTTGGTTGCGGGTCAATCCTAATAAACACCCTTGCACCTGTGAATGATTGTCTTTGTGATTAATCCGCTCTGCACTGCACTCACCTGCACGCACGCACCACTTTGCCACATTACTGCACAAGTTTAAGACAGGCTATGAATCTGTAGACCTGCGGTGGCTGACACACACTCAAATGCTGTGGAATTTCCTTTTCATTACTCCAACACGTTCCCACACACTCTTACACTGAGCTCAATCAATGGCTAAGCTGGGAGGGAGACCTGTATTATTCGAAAAACAATTTTGGCAGCTGTTGTTTTTCAAACTGGATTCAGCCTTCATCTATTTTTAAACAAATGTAAATTATTGCAAAATAATGTATTTATATTATTTTTTTAAAAAAAGTATAATCGGTACAGTAAATGTTGTACATTTTACTGGCAATAAATTAAATGAAATATATATTTGTTACAATTTTAATAAACAAATTGCTAAAGCTAAAAACTAAAATAGTGCCCCTTAAAATAAAGAATAAAGCGCTACCCATACATATATATAATGCATACCCTACCAATGACTTTCCATCTTTAGAAATACTAAAAGAAATGTAATTAATTCAATGACATAAACAGCAGAAATCCCCACAGTAAGTAGCTTCAGGTGTAATGTTAATTAATTATTTACATTTCCATAACTTTCTAGTGTCTGCAGTCATTCCTACATAGAGTTATCGTAATTTTATCTATAACCCCTTTCACACTGGCATGCTCTACCCAGGTCAAGATTTGGTGTCATGCGGGTCGGTATGTGATTTCACATTGTTTTTGATAAAGCAGGGTTGACCTCGGTGACAGACGCAAGTAAACAATAAATGTATCAATGCCCCGGAAGCAGCTTGTTACTGATGCTTCCATCCAAGCTTCTCTGGGTTGAACCCTCGGCCCAAATACTGATTAGAGCAAATGTTTCTTCATCCCTGCTGCAATCTGACTCATGGTGTGCCTCAAGCAACAAAACTATGGCTAAACAGAATAAACAAAAATGTTCCTTGCCGAAGTGAAAGGGGCTTATACCTGGCTTTGAACTTTCATTTGAGCTTGCCTGGACAATACTGATAGGATTTCCTCAAGTCATGTGACAATGTAATTTTCAACTCTGCTGACTTCTCCCAGCAAAATACAGTATTTGTAGAGTGGAATCCCAGGGGACTGAAACGGGGTGGTGACATCTACAAAACTGCTCAGAAGGTAGGCTCATCATTGGAAAACATCTGCCAGATATTACATTTTGTGCCGGAAATTCAGTTTTATGCCAGAAAGGTTCTGATGAATGTCGTTTTAGTATTGCAACACTTCCAATATTATCACTGCAGAAATATTTCTCTTTTATATTTATCTGTTTATATCTCATAAATGGATTCTGCAACAAATACGGTCTTCTTAACTAAACAAGCAACCTGTTAAATGAAATAATAATATTTGTGTTAATTTGCTACCTCTTTGCACTTCTTGGCCACCAGTTCTAATACAATTTTAGAATTTGTTCCATCAACTATCGAAAGCTATGGGATTCCTTGACCAATGCATAAATAGAGGCTGAAACCTTAGTTGAATTTAAGTCAGAAGTGATGTGGGGATAAAAGTTATGATAAAGTAATTGTAACATTAATCCTTAAGCTATCTCAAGACATGTAAACATGTCTTTGAATGCTATCTCAAGACATGCCTTTAGCTATGTATAAACAATATTTTACCATAAATGATTTAGGCTGTTACCACAATACCTTCTATCTTATCATCAAAACTGCATTCATATTCAGGTGTAATCATAAGTTACACTGAACATATATATATATATATATATATATATATATATATATATATATATATATATATATATATATATATATATATATATACACACACACACACACACATATATATATATATATATATATATATATATATATAATTTTACAGTAATCATCAAATTCTGACTATGAATTAGATTGATTAATTTGGCATATGAATTAAGGTTTAGACAATATTCAGCTTTGATTCAATTTAATGTCTTCATATATCAATGCATGTTTCAACATACAAAAACAAAACAACAAATCTTGTTGAAAGTAATTACCTTATTTTATCAGAAAAGTAAAAAGTATAAGAGTAGATTGTATTAGATTGTAATAATTTGTTTTCAATGTATAATCAAGTATTATACTAAGTATGGTCAAGACAAATCCATATATTCAGTTGTAATTAATATTATAAATATATTCAACATGCACCAATGCCTTCATCATTGGTTAGTATTACTTCATACTCAGTTTAAACAGAATTAATCATATAACTGATTTATGCAACATGGAAATTCATAAGTTGTTTTTGTTACCAGTCCTTATATGTGAAGAAAATTGAAACAGCCTTGCAATGAAGAATTAGTGTATAAAGTTTTCTCCTCATGGTTAAAACGTTTCCAATTAGAAACCTGAGATCTATAGTCCTCTCCATTCAAGGCTGTTAAAGAAAAAGATGTTTTTTTCTTAAGGGCTCCACGTCCCACAATATAATGATGCGACACACCAAATGGTTTCCTCTTCGTGTGTGCTTCAATGCTGTTTGCTCCCAGTGATGCAGCGCCAAAGTGAAAAGTTTTAAAAAACACTTTGGTGTTAAATAACTTCAGTATTATTCTGTTTACTTCTTTGTGCATTTTAGCATTCAGATTTAATAGCAACAGTCTTTCTTATTCATCGTTTAACTGAATGTCTTTTCTTCGAGATGTTGTTTTCTTGTTGTCCAGTAGCTGTGTTTTAGTTCCATGATATTTAAGTCCAATTGGTTTAGTCCAATTGTACACAGATGTTTCTGTGTGCTTTTTCCAAGAGGCAGATTTCTCTCTGTTAAATTGATTTATTTGCTTTGAGAGTTTCCTTTGAGAGTAGTATTTCCATGCTGCAAGCATTTTTATAACATTTGAGAATAGGCGTGTCCTCTGATTATTGTCATTAATTGGTCGACTGTCCTAGTCATTCCATTGGTAAACTCTTCATCAGGTAATTTTATTGGCTGTTTTGAATGTAAGCAGGTGACATCATAACTTCATCAGAAAGATGCCTCCCCATCTTCAGTCAAACAAATAATCATAAATCTTACAAATTGCATTCAGTTATAAATACTCTTGTGAAATAACTTTTCCTAAGTTATTCATTTTTACTTAATAATCACATTTATATTTTCCTAACGTGATTTCACACATTGCAGTAACAAAATAAATCATATAAGTCCCTAATTATCATTCTAATGAATTAATTATATTGTAATGCATTTCCTGAAAGATCAGTTACTTAATTTTTAGTACACTATATTTTCTATGTTTGTAAATTTATGAGGTCATAAGAATACTGTTTCTATAACAGTTAATATATCTGACTATATGTGTTATATATAGACTTGATGTGACCTTCCTGTTCACAGTTAAAACACACAATCTTGTTTTTACTAGGGTTATCAGTTGCATTGGGATGTGTTTGCATTTTACTAACATGAAGAACACCTTTCCCCAACCCCTCAGACTTACCTGGGTCTGGTATACTGGTCCCTCTGGAGTACTGTTAGGTCCTCTGTCCTCTCCGTGCCAACACAAAGATCTCAGCAAGCCGAGCAGCTTCCAAGGCTGAAGCAAGGTCATGCTTCGTGATCCAGTCAAACACCTCAAGGTTCACCATCCTCAGAAACTGCTCCATAGTAATTGACTCTCCAATCTCCTCCTTTGTGTGCTCTTCTGGTTTAATCCATTTGCAATACAATTATTTTAGACGCACATACATTTATTTGGGTGTTTTCTCCTGGCAGCACCTCCAACAAACATGGCGACCTCTAGGCATTGCTGCCCTTCACAGACATGATGCCGCTCAGGACACGTTGCTGCAATACAAACTACAAACTTTTAATCAAGTTTGCCAAAGTTAAGGTAACTCCACTTGATTCAGTGAACTTCAAAATAATTACAAATGCTAACTTTTACACCCAATTTAGAATATATTAAAATTATAAACCAAGAAATTAGATATTAGTTTTAATACAGGACTTTTGTTTCTTTACTACTTTCATGCCGATCATGTATCTCTCTGAACATGTGCTTTAGTAGCTTCTTTTTAACCACATCTAGTATTTATTAAATCAGTTATGCATTTACTTCTTTCTCCCTCACAGGTTTCCACCAGCAGACCACCCTCGGGACAACAAGTATGTGTCTTTCTTTGTCTTACAGGCTACCGTTTACTATGCATCTTAGTTTATCATACTCATACATCAGAGTTTCATTATTATTTATTTTTTTTAACTTCACCCCCAGTAATATAAAACAGGTGCCTTGATGGGATTTCACAGCGAACATTTATTTGTATTTGCCATGTTTATTCTGGGATGGGACATGTGGGACATTAATGCGATAATGTTCTTTTTTTTTTTTTTGTAAAATGTGGCCAAGACGGAGATTTTTGAACATTGATAAATAGAGATGTGAGATTCTATGCAATATATTTAAACACGCAAAATATTTTAGAATCAATAATATCTTGTCACTAATTTGGTATAATAATTGTGTAAAAAGTTCTTGGTAATTGTGGACAGGCTTCCTTGTGGGTGACATCAAAACCAGGAAATAGTGGAGACTGGATTTACAGGTGAAGCTGAGCGCATTGTTGCACTCAGTATTTATTAAATGGTCACAGAAAATAAAAAGTTGAACAGATGAAACACGGCATTTCGGGCCAAAATAAATAGACAAACAAAACAAAAAGACACTACAAATAGACTGTGGTGGTGCTACTAGCACATCATAGCTATTGTTATTTTCTTTTACTTTTTATTTCTCCTATCCACACCCGTTCTCCACTCACCGAACATCCAACCCCGAGTGAGTGAAACACTGCATCTTTTATGCAGCTGTACCGAGACTCGATTGCTAATTAATCATTTAATTTGTTTACGTGAAGAAATAAACAGATCTAACTTATTATCTGCCAGACCACAAGAAAATGTCACCCACTCCAAGCTTCAAAGGGGTTTTAAAGAACATAAGAACATAAGAACATAAAGTTTACAAACGAGAGGAGGCCATTCGGCCCATCTTGCTCATTTGGTTGTTAGTAGCTTATGGATCCCAGAATCTCATCAAGCAGCTTCTTGAAGGATCCCAGGGTGTCAGCTTCAACAACATTACTGGGGAATTGCTTCCAGACCCTCACAATTCTCTGTGTAAAAAAGTGCCTCCTATTTTTTGCTCTGAACGCCCCTTTGTCTAATCTCCATTTGTGACCCCTGGTCCTTGTTTCTTTTTTCAGGCTGAAAAAGTCCCTTGGGTCGACCCTGTCAATACCTTTTAGAATTTTGAATGCTTGAATTAGGTTGCCACGTAATCTTCTTTCTTCAAGACTGAACAGATTCAATTATTTTAGCCTGTCTGCATATGACATGCCTTTTAAGCCCGGAATAATTCTGGTCGCTCTTCTTTGCACTCTTTCTAGAGCAGCAATATCTTTTTTATAGAGAGGTGACCAGAACTGCACACAATATTCAAGATGAGGTCTTACTAGTGCATTGTACAGTTTTAACATTACTTCCCTTGATTTAAATTCAACACTTTTCACAATGTATCCGAGCATCTTGTTGGCCTTTTTTATAGCTTCCCCACATTGTCTAGATGAAGACATTTCTGAGTCAACAAAAACTCCTAGGTCTTTTTCATAGATTCCTTCTCCAATTTCGGTATCTCCCATATGATATTTATAATGTACATTTTTATTTCCTGCGTGCAGTACCTTACACTTTTCTCTATTAAATGTCATTTGCCATGTATCTGCCCAGTTCTGAATCTTGTCTAGATCATTTTGAATGACCTTTGCTGCTGCAACAGTGTTTGCCACTCCTCCTACTTTTGTGTCATCTGCAAATTTAACAAGTTTGCTTACTATACCAGAATCTAAATCATTAATGTAGATTAGGAATAGCAGAGGACCTAATACTGATCCCTGTGGTACACCACTGGTTACTGCACTCCATTCTGAGGTTTTTCCTCTAATCAGTACTTTCTGTTTTCTCCATGTTAACCACTCCCTAATCCATGTACATGTGTTTCCTTGAATCCCAACTGCGTTCAGTTTGAGAATTAATCTTTTGTGCGGGACTTTGTCAAAAGCTTTCTGGAAATCTAAATAAACCATGTCATATGCTTTGCAATTATCCATTATCGATGTTGCATCCTCAAAAAAAATCAAGCAAGTTAGTTAGACACGATCTCCCTTTCCTAAAACCATGTTGACTGTCTCCCAGGACCCTGTTACCATATAGGTAATTTTCCATTTTGGATCTTATTATAGTTTCCATAAGTTTGCATATAATAGAAGTCAGGCTTACTGGTCTGTAGTTACCTGGTTCAGTTTTGTTTCCCTTTTTGTGGATCGGTATTACGTTTGCAATTTTCCAGTCTGTCGGTACCACCCCTGTGTCAAGAGACTGCTGCATGATCTTGGTTAGCGGTTTGTAAATTACTTCTTTCATTTCTTTGAGTACTACTGGGAGGATCTCATCCGGCCCAGGGGATTTGCTTATTTTAAGAGCTCCTAGTCCCTTTAACACTTCTGCCTCAGTTATGCTAAAGTTATTTAAAACTGGATAGGAACTGGATGACATGTGGGGCTTGTTGTCAGTATCTTCCTTTGTAAAAACTTGTGAAAAGTAATCATTTAATATATTTGCTATTTTTTTTTCTTCATCTACGATTTTGCCATTTGTATCTCTTAAACATTTAATCTCCTCTTTGAATGTTCTCTTGCTGTTGTAATATTGGAAAAACATTTTGGAATTGGTTTTAGCTCCCTTAGCAATGTTCATTTCTATTTCTCTCTTGGTCTTTCTAACTTCCTTTTTGACTTGCATTTGCAGTTCTGTGTACTCTTTCTGTGTACTTTCTTTTTGGTCCTTTTTTAATGCTCTGTAAAGTGCCTTTTTTCGCTGAATATTTTTTTTAATTGATCTATTAAACCATTTTGGCAATTTAGTTTTACATTTAGATTTGTCTACTTTAGGGATGTAATTGTTTTGTGCCTCTAGTACTACATTTTTGAAGAACAACCATCCTTCTTCTGTGGGTGTTTTCTCTATTTTACTCCAATCTACTTCTGTTAGTCTCTGTTTCATACCTTCATAGTTTGCTTTTCTAAAATTGTAAACCTTAGCTTTAGTCATTACTTTTGGGGTTTTAAAAAACACTTCAAATGAGACCATGTTGTGGTCTGAGTTTGCCAGTGGTTCTCTGACCTCTGTTTTAGTTATTCTGTCTTCGTTATTTGAAAAGACTAAATCAAGGCATGCCTCCCCTCTAGTCGGTGCCTTGACAAATTGTGTTAGGAAGCAGTCATTTGTCATTTCCACCATTTCAATTTCATCCTTCGTGCTACCCACCGGGTTTTCCCATTTTATATGGGGGAAGTTGAAATCCCCCATTAGTATGGCTTCTCCTTTGCTACCCACATTTCTAATGTCATTGTATAACAGATTATTTTGCTCACCGTCTGAATCTGGCGGTCTATAGCATGCTCCTATTATTATGCCCTTTGAATTTTTGTCCGTTATTCTGACCCATATTGAATCGGTTCTATTTTCTTTGTCCAGGTTTAACACCTGGGCTTCAAGACTGTTTCTTATGTATAGCGCCACCCCTCCTCCTCTTCTGTCCTGCCTGTCTTTCCTATACAGTGTATACCCACAAATATTATATTCGTCCCCATCACTCTCAGACAACCAAGTTTCAGTAACACCTATCACATCATAGTTACCTGTTAGTGCAGCAGCTTCAAGTTCTAGAATTTTGTTTCTGATACTTCTAGCATTTAGATAAATACATTTAATGGTTGTCTTACCCGAGTTGTTGTTCTTGTTTTGATGTGGTCTCCCTTCTGTTTTTTTTTTCTCCCCCCTTCCTTTCTAGTTTAAATGCTTCTGAACCTGCTCGAGGATCTTTTCTCCAAGTAGACTGGTTCCCTTATTATTTAAGTGCAGTCCGTCCCGTCTATACAGATAGTCCTCGTTGTAGAATGTGGTCCAATGATCAAGATAGGTGAAACCTTCCTGTGTGCACCACGTCTTCAGCCATGCGTTTTGATTAATTATTTCCAGCTGTCCATATGGTCCTTTGCAAGGTGCCGGTAGTATACCAGAAAATACCACAGTTTTGGTTTTCTCTTTTAATTTCCTTCCTAGCTCTCTGAATTTGTTTCGCAGGGATTTTGGTCTGTCTCTTCCAATGTTGTTTGTACAGATGTGGACGACTACTACCGGGTCCTTTCCTGTTCGTTCTAGGAGCCTGTCCACTTTCTCAGTGATGTGCTTGACCGAGGCTCCCGGAAGGCAGCACACTGTTGTAGTAAGGGGGTCCAAACTGCGAATTGAATTTGCTGTGTTTCTCAATATGGAGTCCCCAACAATCATGACCTCCCTTCTTTTTGCTGTCTGGTCACCACTGTCAATGGGGTCCTGGATGTTGTTCCTTTCATTCTCTTGTTGTTGGTTCTGCTCATCACAATTCTGAAGTGACTCAAATTTGTTGGTTGTTTTGATTTCTGGTGGTTGTGTTTGACGAAGTTTCTTTTTTTCCCTGCTTCTGCCTACCTGAACCCAGCTGTTTTGACCTTCTATCTCCCTGGTGGCTTTCAGTCTGTTAGGGGTAATGCAGACGTCCATGAATTGTGGGTGTGCCAGTTCCTCAAGATCCTGTTGCTGTCTCACTTCTTCCAGCTCCATTTCTAGCATACTTACTAGTTTATGCAAATCCTGGATCGTGCGGCACTTTACACACACTTGGTTTAGCTCCACTGGGTTTTCTCGGATTTCCCACATCAAACAGGTGTCACAGATTACTGGCTTGAAGACCATGTTGAGGGTTTTTTTCTTTTGAAGTTTAGTTTCTTCTGCAGCCATCAGCCTGCTTTCAAACTGCTTCTAAACTGCTCCCACTCGCTGTCGCTGGGAAGACTGCCTCGTTTAACTGCGTTGTTCTGCTGTGCTGTTTGCTCCTCCCCTCTCCTGTGTCTCAGAACGGCGCTGAATTTGAATCAGCTGCTCCGAGTTTCAGCTTGTTTTTTATCAGAAAAACACACGCGGCTGGTTGACTTTGAGCTGCTGCTTTGTTTCCCCAATGTCCTCTGTTTTCTGATTAAAGCAATTCAAGATGCAATTTCTCCTTACTGCTTCTAAACTGCTCTGTACTTTTCCACGCCTGTACTTCTTCCACTCGCTGTTGCTGCTTCCACTCGCTGAAGACTGCCTCGTTTAACTCTCTCTCCAGTATAATTTATTATCTGGAACCAGGAATTTGAAAGCATTTTTTAGCATTTTAAGGGTTAAGCAACATCTAGTGGATAAAATGGACAGTCTGGTAATAGTCTCAGTGAACAACAACTAAGAGAAATTTGACACTTTTAAAAATATATATTTGTTGTTGTTTTGTATTAATTGTAATACAATATAAATGTACATAGCAATTAAATGTTCTTGCATGTAAAACCATAACACTGGGGGTGTTAATAATATTACAAGAGTCATTTAAATTTTTTGTACCAAGACTTGATTGCTAATCAATGCTCTATGGCTCTATTCCCACGATCTAAGATTCCATCCAAGAGAGAAGAGAGACTTCCACTGTTGTGGGTGGGTGGGAATATCCAGCACCCTATATATATATATATATATATATATATATATATATATATATATATATATATATATATATATATATATATATATATTGTAACGCATGTTGTTGTTGGTTGCACACAGAGGACATGGACAACAAAGTTTTTTAATAGTGGCTCTGCCTCAACAAAGGATCCAAAAAGAAAAGAATTACAAACAAAAAAAATAAATAAATAAATAAACAAACTGGTGGCAAGTCTTTTTCCAAAAGTAAAAAATAAAACAAAACACAAACTGTTCTTAGTAGTCTTGCAACAATGTCCACAGGCTCATGTTCATTCACCGTACCTCCAGTACTTCTTTTCCAATGAGACCCTTCCCGGTTTATATGGTGCTTCACCACTCTGTTCAGATGATCCAAGCCCTCTTCTGAAAACAGAACAATAAACCTTATATAAAGGATCTCTATTGTGGCCCAGATAGGCCACAGGTGCTGGGAAAATGAGGCAATTACTAATTAATAAGCAAACTCTGTGTTCTGTACTAGCAGCACCTGTTGCCTATCATTCAATTAACTCAAACTCATGGCAGGCTGATTCCAAGCCAGCCAAGGAGTTCAATCTGGTTCAATAAAATAGTAACACTTTTATAAAAAATAATTTTTTATTTGTATTAATTTTTTATTTTTGGGAAAAAAAATTTAATAAAGCAAAGTGCAAATTGAGAAAGAAAATAAGTGTACAGGGTGGGTAACCACATGTTACGTCGGGATCGACGTAACGTACTAAAAATAATTACCTCACAATTTCGTCCGAGTGCGACGTAGGGTCAGGTCATTCCAGCTGTCCCAGATATTGCAGTCATGGTGCTGAATTACTTGGCTGCAGATATGGGAGGTGCTCCAACAGTTACATTACCATTGAGTGGGTCTGTGCTTACACCCAGGTCCATAAGAGAGGAACCAGAGTGTCCGGTGCCCAGAGGGGGAAAGCTTGAGTGTCCAGCACCCATGAAAGCAAAGCCAGAAAAGGAGAGCCGATGGTGCTGCTTGGACTGTGGGGAGAGTGACCATCCAACACCCTGTTGCCCATACCAAGCAACCGGAAGGGAACTGCACCAGGTTTGAGCTCCAGAAGGAGAAGCCCTGTTGTCTCCAGAAAGAATGGGAGAGGCATCGCTTTCTCCAGTGCTAGAAGAAGGCTGTCTACCATTCCCGCTCCCACCTCTGTCACCTACTGTCCCAGTCTCCACCATCAAGACTATCTACTGTGCCTGTCTCCACCGACAGGTGAAGACTGCCTGCTGTCCCAGTCTCTACTGCCAGGTGAAGACTGCCGCTGGCCCTGTCTCCGCCGCGAGGTGAAGACCACCTGCTGTGCCTGCCGTCACCCGGGAAGGAAGCCTTGATGCTCCTGTTGCCGTTGCTTGTGAAAGACATCACGCTGTTCCCACCTCCGTCACCAGAGGGAGACAGGCTGCTGTTCCCACTTCCACAAATAAAAGGAAACAGATTGTTGTACCCATCTACGCCACACGAGGGAGACGGGCCACAGTTCCCACCATGGGGAGGAGAGGAGATGGAGCTACCTCTGTCTCCACCAGCTGACAGAGCAGGAGAATTCTGTCCTCTGTCGCCTTGGCCAGAAATTACCATGCTGCACCGCCCAAGGATGCCTGTCCGCCATCGCCCAGGCAGGCCAGCTCGTCGTCGCCCGGGGATGCCTCTTCGCTATCTATTGGGGAGGTCAATTTCCCACTGCATAGGGATGCCTGCACGACACCACCCGGGGCATTGTCAAGTCCAGAATCAGCATTTGCACTGCCGGAAATTTTGGGGCCGGAGCCCAAGAAAAGGAGGCCACCAGCTACAGAGCAAAAGGGAGAAGTGGAGCTCCCGCTGCCGCTGTCTTGGCTAGGGGCTCCCCTCCTGAAGGCCTGGATCTGTGTCTGCCTGGGGATCCGGGACAACCACTGTCTGGGAGTCCAGAACCACCACTGTCTGGGAGTCCAGAACCACCGCTGTCTGGGGGTCTGGGACCACTGCTGCTAGAGGGTCTAGAGTCGTTGCCTCCAGAGGATCCACTCTAGCCATCCTGCCACACCATCTAAAACTTGATAACTTCAAGGAACGTGCTGTCCTTTCACTGCCAACATTCTACGAAAAAGAAATCTACGTCACAGTCTGAGTGAAGTACCCGTTGCTATGGAAACCATCTGATACGATCTTTCAAGGAACGTGACTGCCTGCCTGTCTGCTGGTCGACACCATTAAAGCAGTACCTCTCCAAAAGAAATGTGAGGGAGATAAAGTACTTTGTTCTGGAAACTGCCATTTCTCCACTCAAGTAATTCAGTGAACCTTCCAAGATCCATAACAATTGGGTACCCGTGGTCTTGTATCTCTAGATGACTGTGCATCAATTAAAGTATCCTGTTCCTGTTTGCAAGATTGCGTTTATGTTTGAACTTCCCGCTGTTTACATCACCACAAGACATCCAGTTGCAACTAATTAATGATATTGGATCCCTGCTGACTGCACCACTGGGAACCTTGTCGCGTAACTATTAAATATAAACTCTACTTTTCATATCACTTCAATTGGCGCATAGATTAAGCATATGATTCCTTATCTAAATAATGTTTGTTGAAATGTATATTACTCCAAGTTGTTACATATTCTGAATGTATGGTATGAATTCAGATTTGATATGTAATACTGACTGTTAAAATCTCCTTTCTTCTCACATTAAGCTAGTTTAACCACTAGGATTTAGGAATTATGTATTTTGTGTTGTTAGTCTGTGCTATAAATACATTGATGTACTTATACTTTTAAACCAGTGTCTGCATTTGTCTTTGATATATTACTACACACTGTACTAATTAATAATCCAGTCTAATATTGTATCGATATTAAATTGATGGATCTGAACTCAATGGAAATTATTCTATAGAGTCCACAGGGTGTATTCCTATTGCAATTTATTTACATTTGGCGCAATAATTGGAATACAACTTAAAACAAAATTAGTAGTTGGGATTAATTCCCTAGATAACTAAATTAGGTAAATATCCACTACAACATGGGTAAGAGAATAATACAAACCCAGAGCTTTCAATTTATGCCAGTGTAGCTGAAACAACAGAGTGAATATCATTATGTCCCTGTTAATCAGCTTGCCATGCATCAGATGCATCTGGCTTAATTATCCCTGTGGGAAAGGCAAGCTTTGACAGCTCCTCACTCAGCCTTGTGTGGCTTAAGATCTCTGATGTGAACACCTGTTATAAAAAATAAATAAAAAAATAAACAAACCCTGCAATGTGACAACTTTTCCTTCAAATCATTAACACTGGAACGACTGTGTTTATACGCATACCTAGAAAACCATGACTGGTCAATTTGACCGGTGTATTAAAAACAACATAAATATTATAATGAAAGGACAAACAATTGAATATAAGTTGTATTTTGATTCCAAAATGTCATATAAAACATCTACACAACATTGTACACATCGGAGGATCATACGCAAAAGACACTCTAACATACAATAATAGACGTATTCTCTCAATTCAACACCACACGCCCAGCAAGACATTAAACATAGACTCAATGAAGCGTTCTTTGTATACCGGTAAGTTAGTGATCAGCAGATGTGTCAGCCGCACGAAGAGCACAGCATGTGTTTTTCACTAACTCTACTGTGTAGAATAAATTAATCTACGTGTAAATATCAGGACTTTCTTCCTATGCATTGGGACGCGGTACATTTGCTAGGAAATCGGGACTAGCCTGACCATATAGGGACTGTTGCTTGTCTGCTTCAGAGCCAGATTGTCATTGTCCGTCTTTGCTGCCACAGAATCGATGTTTGGTAAAATGTGCAGTAATTCCAAACACTGCTTTGCTGTCCTGCGTCTTAGCGATCCATTTGCAATGTGTATTGGGATAATAATGAATTTCTTAGAAAAACTTGTGACTTATAGTAACCAGTGCAGACAGATGCTGTGAGCCATGTTGCCACATTGGGCAAGTTCACGCCCAATTGGGCTTGTATTTTTTGTATTGTGTGTGAAAAAATGGCTTTGGGCGGGTGCCTATTTTTTGGGCTAGTTTTGGGCATTTGTGCAGTTATTACATTCAAATATTTACGATATTTCTAAGCAAAATACTAAGCTCTATGATACACAACCTTTAGTGTTTACATCACTTGCTAAACATTGTAACAATAACATGTATCGCTGTCTGTTATATGACGTACATTTCATTATTACTTTGGGCTACAAACGTAGCATCTTCTAAAAGGCATAGTCTGGTTACAGGCATTATTGCAAATGGGAATTTGTTCTCAAGGGTTTTACTTGACCCCCCCCCCCCCAATCAATCAATAATAAACAAATGTAAGCCTACCATTTTACTTTACACATTACAAATACATCTGTGTACTAATAATAAAAGTAGTATTTATATTAGTTTATCTCAAGTTAGTCTTTGTCACCTGGATGGATATTGCCAAACTCATTGACCCGATATTTAGGGGTGATTTATATAGTTTTTGGCATCTTTAACCTCTTACGCCCCCCCTGTTCCGCGGGTGGAGCATCGGTACAGCAATTACACATTATATTTCAAAAATCATCTGTAATATCATTACCAAAGCAAAACAGCAAAAAAAACTGACTAAATATCAAAAACGTTGTTTTCCTACCATCAAACAGCAAAAGAATTTTTCGAATTCACCATTTCACCGCTGAGATATTCCCTTCGCAATGTATCTAGTACCTCATGGTTCAAAAACAACTCTGATCGACTAGCTGTGCGTTTCGCTGCTCTGGCCTTACATGTATTTGTTGATGATGAAATCTCGGTGATCACGTTGTAGGGGAGGTCACAAGCTGTCCATTCATACCTTGACTTTGTTTGTAGCCTAATCCATTGAAGAGTAATCGACGTGCGTACGTAAAAAAGACACATATTTGCAAGCTAGAGCGCAGTGTTACGCACATAGGATCAAGGTTTCTTACCATTTTCTGATCATTTTTCAATTTGTAAAATTTACAAAATCAAACGAAATGGCAAGCAGTCCCCCAAAGCATCCCAAAAGAAGTCGAGTCAGTCTTTTTGAAGTTTTGGAGGAGATGGATAATAATGAAACTGATGGCGAAAATGACTTTCTGGGTTGGAGAGCGCTGATTCAGCGTCGTGAAGCAACATTTGAAGATGGATTGGAGCCGCTTCAGGATTTGTAAGTATAATGGATCCACACTACATTTTTTCTTCTTCTTCTTCTTCTTCTTCTTCTTCTTCTTCTTCTTCTTATTGTGTAATTTTCAATATGCATTTTTACAGTAAATGTTATTAGAAAATGCAACCATTTGACTCTCAAGGGGCACTGTGATGAGTCAAAGGGGTTTCGGTCTGCAATTCAGCCTCCCAACAGTAGAAGGCATCAAACCAACTCGGGATTTCCCTTACCAAGGTCTTGTGACCATGACAAAAGTCATCTTTTTAAGGGGCGGCACCTTGGTGAGGGGCGGAAGTACGAGTATGTAAATTCCAGCCACTGGAGTCAAGTGAAATTAAGGATACCTGTCAGTTTGGGATTGGTGATCCACTGACTACCGGGGCGGGGTTTGCATACTAAAGGGAACGTGCTACTGTGTTCGGGGTTGGTCCTAAGGAATAGAGGCGGGGAAAAAAAGGCTGGAGGGAAGTACTTGGTTGTTTTGGACTGTGTCACGAACGGGGGCCTTACTAACTGGTTCTTTTCTGTTTTTATTCCTTTTGTTTTATTTTTGGATTAAAGCAGAACGCGAAGAGGACTAAGAGGCTTCCGTTCCTTTATTTTTGATTACTCCAGCACTCCCTCCCTCACATCCTTCTTTATTATTTTTCTTTTTTTTCTCGTGTAATATTAAATAAAATTTTAATTGTTACACGTAAATCACTGTCTGGAAAATCCATTTGTACTCACACGCCTCACAGGCACATAAAAATAACATTTTTTAAAATAATTTTTATTGCATAGTAAAGAGCAACACTATGTCTCATCTGTGCTGTGCTGCTATATACGGTCCCTGATCTTTACGTTGCAATACAAGTTGCAAGAAGTAATTGTTGCTTCCCGGCCGTCTTTATTAATTTCTCATTGATGTTCATTGATTTAGATTATTGCATGGGAGTGTTTAGCAAACTTTTTTATATTTCACCTAGAGGCAGTGTAGGTTTCTTAGCCTTTCAAGACAAGCTGTCTGCCTGCTCCAAGAATCATTCGCACAGTTCCTTTGTTTGCCACATGTCAATCAAAGTAAAGATGAAAGCAACCGAGGTGTTTTCAGTCTGGCAGCCTGATTTAGAACAGCAAAGGTGTCTGCAATCTCATTATTATTATTATTATTATTATTATTATTATTATTATTATTATTATTATTATTAGACATTTAGCAGATGCCTTTATCCAATAATCAACATATGTTCACGTGTCAGCAGTGCTTGAATGAGTGTAACCACTTTATTTTGAAAAAAAAAATCATTATTTTGCTTCTTGACATTTACATACTTTCAAACAAGTGAGTAACAAAAATACAGTCAGGTACTGAAAATTCAGAGCTACAAAAAAATCTCAGTAGCAACATTCTTCTGCACAAACACACAGTTATGTGAGAGCAATGTGCCTGACAGTTATGGCATATGAACTGAGAGTATTTGTCATGCATACTCATCATGGATACATTTCGGGCACCCCAAAGCTCTCCAAAAAGACCACCTTTTGAATGAAATATTGGACAAATAAGTAAAAAAGAGGATTATAAAATCTAATTCATGTGGCAATGTATAGCATTTGAGGTGCCAGAAGGTAACCTTCCTTTTAGATCTTGCTCAATAAATTAATGTATGTCTGGGCATAAAGATTTACACAATATTCATTTTTGGAGAGGTCTGGGGACCCTTGGGCCTAGCTTTGTAAAAACTCATGTAGAATTTGATCCCTTTATTCAATCAGTTTCGGATTTTTATCCAGTGTAGTAGACATGTTGGGGAAGCACTGGAAAAAAACCTGGCTCTTTTCATTTGCTAAAAGGTGAAAAAATGACAATAGAATATAAAGAAATGAAAAGCGTTTCTTGTTTTTTATTTTTTTTTTTTTCTGGATATCTCCTTCCAGTGTGGTACTGAGAAAGACTTATGTCAAATCTCAGTTTTAGTCCTAATGGCCAGGGGGTAACCTTGGATTCAAGCCCTGAACCATGCCTGTGCTGTCTATACTTTGGAAGATAATATGATTTATTTAAGGCCATAGCCCTCCAGGCGAAAATTGCCTGTGGGAGGCTGGGGTTTAAGAGGTTAAACAGCTTGTTGAGTAGTAAAAACGCACTGGATACTGGAGTAAACTGCAGCTACGTTTCAGCATGAATGTAACACTGACAGTGTGCCTCGTTCACCAGATGCAGTTTTATTGAACAAGTATGTTTACTAAATTTAAAGCAAAATTGCCTGTGTTGATAAGTGTATTGATTTGGTTACCAAACAATCAAAAAAAGCCTTGCATGGCTTTTGCAAGTGTAAAAATAAATATTCTCCGACGGCATAGAAATCTGTGTTTTTCTGCGTTGTTCCACAGCAGACGGATTCCTAGGATCCCTGGTAATTAAGCACATAAAACACAAAAAAGGTGCAACATCAGAGGTGATTGTGATGTCACAACTTACGCTCCTGATTGGGTGGGTTTTGTGCAGATTTTCAGGAAGAAGTGGATGGGGTTTTGTAAAAATAGTTGGCAACCCTGGCTGTGAGCTGTCAAGGCTAATTGACGGGAGGTTCATTGAAACAATACAAATGTCAGTAGACTGTTCACTTGAAGAATGCAGACTGATATAATCAAACGTCAGTACATATAAGGAAGTCCTGACTGATAAATACAAATAATAATATGTTTTATATGTATCGATCAATTTGACTGATCCTGGTCAGAATAGGTATGATAACACAGTGTAACAATTTTTTTTTTTTTTTTTTTTGTTCCTGGGTAGTAAGTGTTATTTCCTAATTGCTTATGCCTCAAAAGTATAGAAAATGGCTATTATTCCCCACAAACTTTGCTTTTGTGACCAAGACAGTGATATTTCAAAATATCACTATTTCCAATGGGAAAACGGGCAAATGTGTGTATTTTCGTTCACATAAAGTCAGAAAAAAACAACATATGAATCCAAATGAACATGTATTTATACTAAAGTGATACAAAAATGTCTACAAAAGATTTAGAAGTGAGTAGTTTTTCGAAAAACTACTCACTTCTAAATCTTTTGTAGACATTTTTGTATCACTTTAGTATAAATACATGTTCATTTGGATTCATATGTTGTTTTTAGCCATTTTCTATACTTTTGCAGCTACGCGATTCTTTCTTTCTCAGGGTAATTATTACATATTTAGTAAGTCAGGACAGCACAGCTCTGTATCTTAAACACACTCAATGCAATTTAAATTTTAATTCCATAAACGGTTAAAATGACCGCCTTGGTCATTCCAGTGTTAAAGATTGCATTCACTAAGTTTTGAAAATACACGGGAAATATTAATATAGCAGGAATTGAGTCTGAGATCTTCACACTACAGCCCTATGCACAAAGCTATAACTTGTGAGTTATTTAAATAAGCCTGCTTTAAAAATGAATTAAATAAAAACTTGAATTCATATTATGGGCCGTGTTCAACATGAGGAACATCCTGGCTCAGCAAAGTCTTCGTTCTTCACAGGGTTTCTACAGTAAGCATCACATTGGCTATGGCGCTCCTACGGGTTAGAGTGGCAAAATCATCAGGGAACTTTTCTATTCTCTGAGCTACAGTACAGCAGACTCAGGAAATAATAGGATACGCTAAAAGAAAATAAAAAAATAAAAAATAACTTTGGTTAATTAATCCAAACAGAATTTAAAAAACATTCTTAAAATACCTTGCAGGTTAAAGCTTTGTGAACAGGGATGAGGAGATGTGGTGTACACAGATTTACTCACGATAAAACGGACCTTTCGAGATGCTTCTTCTCTTATTAGCTGCAATTTAAGGAGACAGGAGGGGGCTGTGAATGGGGGACATTTGCACCTTTTAAAGACAGGTTTTCTATTCCATGTCTGATTACATAATACAGTTTCAATCAAACTGTTTCTACAAATAGAGGACTGTAGCTGCTTCTTTAAACTGGGTCTTAGAAATGCATTAGAAATTCACAAATAAATCCTAGTATTCTTATCAAGGCTGTGATGGAGCAAGGCACTTATGGTTAGGTATATAGATTGGCCACTTTGATCAGTTCTTCAGTTCTAGTCAAACCATGGAGGTAAAGGAGATAGCTTATTGACCCTTCTAAGCCTCTTTTTTATTGTGCTGTTGCTCATTTCTAACCTGCTGTAAGATTTATTTTGTTTTCACTGTTTTCACATAATTTAAATAGTTCTTAGTGTTTGTGTGTTTAGTTTGAGTTTGCACCAATCCCTTTGTTTCCTGCCTGCTTTCCTGCGCTAACACCACACGCCTCTGGTCACCACTACCACAGAGGCGTATAGTACAGATGCTATATAGTTGATTGCTTCTTTGCTTACTAAGTGCTTAAATTTACCAGATGCTGATTTCCAAAGGTTTTTTTTGTATTTGTGTTCAGTGTCAGACATTGAATAATACTTTATTCTGGTTTGGCCCCCTGTCTCAAAAGCCAAGCAAGGATGGACCTGGTTGGCACAGTACTTGGACGGGGAACCACCTTTTCAAAAGAGGTAGATGTTCAATCAGCAACCAACAATATAGGTAACACTCAACAATAATCAATGCATTGAGAACACTTAGTTATTCAAAACCAGGAAGCAAGAAACTCTGGAAACATGCATATACTATCCAGCGCTGCGGTTCCAGATTGAACAAGAAGCTGGAGACACCTGCTTGATGCTTCTAATACAATAAGAAGGAAAATACCCCTAGACAGTGGTGGGCAAACTAAACTAATCAGAGGGCTGCAGGACCAGAGTACCACAATTACAAGCCAAAATGTTACATTTTAATTTTAAAAGAGCTGTATATTACATTATAAACATTAAGAATGTAATAAAGGATTGAACACATCAATACAAAAGAAAAAGCATTTAAAGCTTTTTTTAAACTACTTACTTAATGCGACTTCTGGGTGATCATATTTTCCACCAGCATGAATATCCTCACACTGCAGCGTGAATTTCCTGATGCTGGCAATTAGGGTAGGTAGGAGGTGATTTTTTCTCCTGCGTAGCCAAGTTTAGCGTGTTGAGAAGACCTGTGATATCAATGAGAAATGTCAAATCCAACACACAGTGTTTATCGTCAAGTTCAGCCTGTGAATGAGAACAGTGAATAAGAAACTGCCGTGTAGATGGGAGTAGTGCAGTGAAACATTCCAGTACCTCATCCCGGCTCAGCCAACATACTTCAACGTGTTAGATGAGGTCCACAGTTTCAGTATCCCGTTGATTCAGAAGTTTGATAAACTGCCAGTGGTATAATGGTCAAGCTCGTATAAAATTAACAATATGCACCACTTTGTCCATCACAGCCTTTAACCTACCTTTCTTGTCTAGCTTTGCACAGAGAGCCTCCTAGCGGATTATGCAATGCATCCCTGAACAAGTTAGGTACATGAGATCTCAACAATATCACAAATCGTTAGGCTACTTACCATAACCCTGCTCCCTGAAAGAGAAGATGACCACCAAAACATTACGGGGCTATACCTGCCTATTGGTAGGTACTTTCTGAGCTCTCTATACCAGAGATTTTGATAGGCTCCTTCCTATGATGACACCCTCTGTCCCGCCTACAGAGGCGTTAAAACCATCATTCAATGGAAGCCATGTCTCTTTTTGTATCGAAGCCGTGAGGACGACCGATGTGACCTTGCTAGTTGTTGGTCGTCTTCTCTTTCAGGGAACCAGGGTTATGGTATGTAACCTAACGTTCCCTTTCAATTCAAAGATGTTCCCAAACATTATATGTGGGAAATGTATACCAAGGCTGTCACGAGAAAGAAGGAATGGCAGCTTACTAGGGATGCGTCAGTACCACTTAACCCTAGGTTAGAGATGTGAGCGTGCAAACTCAAGGACCCTCATGCCTATTGAAGGCAAAGAAGGATATACCATATTCAATAGGTAGAACCTGGAGAATGTATACAGCATAGCCCAGCTAGCCGTAGTACTTATATCGGACAGTGAGGCCCCTCTGAAGAGGGCCCAAGATGTAGCCAACCCTCTAGTAGAGTGCGCAGCTACTCTCCCAGGTGGGGGTGAGCAAGCACTGTCATACGCCGCAGAGACTGTATCCACAATCTAGTGGGACAGTCGCTGTTTTGAGAGGGGCTGTCCTAGGGTCCGTAAACCATGACAACCAAAGAGCTTGTCAGAATGACGCAGACCTCTTGTTTTATCCATGTAACATCTCAGCGCTCGCACTGGGCAAAGGAAGTTCAATCTCCTATCCTCCTCAGAAGCAAACGGAGGTGGATGGAAAGACTTCAGTTCCAAGACTGATTCATGTGGAAGGCTGTGATCACCCTGGGGAGGAAAGCAGGGTTTGTACGCAGAGGCATCTTGCTGCCATCATTCCAAATCCGCATACAGGAGCTGTGCACAGACAGTGCCTATTGCTCACTGATCCGCTTTGTGGAGGTGATAGCCAAGAAGAAGGCTGTCTTCATAGACAGATGCTTCAACTCTATGGAGTGTATGGGCTCAAACAGGGCCTTCGTGGGAGCCTCTAGTAGAGTGCTGCATTTTTACGATCCACTTCCGACCCGGATCCGATACTACAGGACCCGACCTGAACCCGCAACGCGCTGCAACACCGTCTTCTTACCTGCGACCTGAACCGGCCCAACCTGACCCGCTTTAATAAGATCTGCAACCCGACCCGAACCCGGAAGTGTTTGTCCTTTACCTACTGCCTGCATCAACTGGCTCTCTCACTCTCTCACATTCACGCACAGATATTCTCCATGGATTGAGTTTATACAATAGGCTATACAGCGTGGTAGCTTTTTCTAGTGGTCTGAATATATTTTAACACTGTAACATTAACTATCTCTACTTACTTTACTATAAAATACCTGTTTATTCTTTTCATGCCACCAGTTGAAAGGGAGCTACACCTGTGCTTTCTCAGAGAGTTTTGTGGCTGTCGTTCACAAAAACATAATGACAGGTTTTACAAGCAAATAATCTAGTCGCATGTTTATTATTTTCATTCGATATGATTCCAATAGAATTCCACACTTGTGATTTATCTCTTGAACTAATATCCACTACATGGTATAAACCCTGCACTATCTTTTGTTTCACCTCATTCACAAACATTTTTTTTATATCACCAAGCAGACATGATAAAAGGATCTTGTGATGTATCAAACAAGTGAGAACACTGCTTAGTCAGCTGACTCCTCCCTAATCACCTTCTGCTTTAGTGCACGAAATACTGGTACATTTATCTTCTAATACATTATTTGGGAAAGGGTTACAGACGAGTATGCTGAAAGGACAGAAAACGTTTTAGGCGATTCAACTTCAGACCCCAATTTTTTTTTTTTTGACCCACACCCGAACCGCAAACCACGAAAATGTTCACATTCTGACCCGACCTGCTTTTGTGGGTCACCCAGGGTTAGCCAACCCAATGCAGGACTCTAGCCTCTAGGGCAATGTCAAGGTTCCATTCGGGGAGAATGGCCCTCCTGGGAGGGTATAACCACCATCACCCTTCAAAAAATGGGTCCGGGATACTGAGTCAATATGATTTATGCGCAAGTCGCCTTGGATAAAGGCATCTGCTAAATAAACAAATAATAAAAAATAATATTAGTTTAAAAATGTTTAGTAAAATGTGACCAAGAGTGAGATTTTGGACATTGATAAATAGAGATGCGAGAGTCTGAGCAATGTATTTAAACACGCAAAATAATTTAGAATTAGTAATATATCATTATTAATTTGGTATAATAATTGTGTAAAATGTTCTTGGTAATGTATTTAGTTTATATTGATGTCTATATTTATTTGCACAAGACACAAAGGTTATTTTGTTGTTTTAAGTTTACTGTTTCAATTGAAAATTAAAAGTTAAACTGTAAGTAGGCAGACACCTCAGTGTGATAACATTAGTAAATAACACAAGCTATGGTGAATTACAAACTGAAACCAGTTTCCTGTGCTTTGGATAGATCAACGTAGTGCATCCTCCTCTCTCTTTGTCCATCCATTTGCCACTTTTGTGGACAACATACGCACTTTAATATCTTCTGCCCCTGGTCAAATTACGGTTTAGAAAAATGATGTCATCTACTGGACTTGGTTTAGGTTGAGTTCTTCTTTCTTGTACAAAAAAATCCAGCACGCAACCCCGCCATTACAGTTACTTATTTGGTCTTCTAAGATATCAGTCTTGGGTATATTCTCTGCTGGGAAATGCATATCTTGTAGCATATTTTGGGTTGCTAGGCAAGGCTATTCTGTATCCGAGTAAGGAGCGGAGATAATGGTGAAGAACTGTGGACCGATTGACATGTAAAAACTGTACTGTGTAGGCCAGATTTTAACATTGACTTCTATATTAGGGTTTGCCCCCTTTTCTCCAAAATTTTAAATATTGTGATAGCTCAGGGGTCTACAGCAGGTGGAGAAACCAAGCACTCCTAGTCAAGTCTAAGCACTGTCCAGATTAGTCAGTCCAGACCGATGTAAGTAAATTATGTAATAATAGAAGCATTACATGTGTTTTGGGGCCCAGGATTGCAGGAGACCTAACCCATGGCTGAAGGTGGTGTGTTACATGAACCAAGCACCCTCCTATATCAGCTGGTAGAGAGGGTCTACTCCATATGCTGTCAATATCTGCAGTGTTATTTTTTATCTTGTTCCATAAATCCAATTGGAATACTTATTTAACTCCAGACACTGTTGAGAAAACAAAACCTGGAATAAAAAATGTAAGGATTCCTTGTAAAGGCGTTCACATTTCTGTGAGACACAATTATGAAGGAATATTACACACTATTCCCCATGGAGAACAAACACATTACTGTTCCCTGAATTGCGATTATGTGGCTTATTATTTTATTTCTAAGAAAGTGTAATACGTTGTGCTTTTCTGAAATGTTCTGTGTCTTTTTAATTATTCAACCAAACAAAACATAAATAAAAATCCCCCTTCACAATCTTGCATCCCTCTAAAGGGATGTAAAGAGCATTCCTTAACTTTCAAAACATACATAATATACATATGTGTACTATGTATGGGAGGCAATTCCTTCCCTATGCACAAGGTGATACTGTGTGGAGAGAGATGACGCATGGTTGGTCTCTGCAATGACCAATTGATTACGGCACTGTTTAGGTGTAAAACCCACTCCTGGATTCTCTTAAGCTATAATGATAATACGTTTTGGGCATCTGTAGACAAAGCATTTTTTTTGTCACTGCGGTGTTTGATAACACTTAATGATGGCGTTACTTACGCAATCAATCCACATTTTACTGTCATTTAAACAGAATTTGTTTATTCAAATAAAGTCCATGCCAAGCCCCCCTACCCTTGTTCTGCAGATTGCACAAACTCCCCAGATTCCATATACAGCCTAGATATCAGAAGTAGTTGCTTCACAACAGTTCTCATGCACAATACGATATAGACTATAAATCAATATTTGTGTCAGTACCAAACTAAATATCCAAGAAACAATACGCTGTGAGACTGAACTGGTCTCAGGTGCATTTAATCTGGTAATGGATAAAATTAACTTACATAATGTTTAATGGCCTATTTGTGTTTCGAAATATACTGTATTTGAAAATTCCATCATAATAAACTAATTGATTTGTTTTTCTCATGCAGGCTATATTTAAATCTTACTGTTCTGACAAATTCAACCTTGATTATAATGTTGGTTGAATAGATCATCTGAGCACCAAATCTGGGATTGAACCGCTACCCCCACTGAGCGGTTTCTTTTTTTTTTTTGTGATCACATTTTTATTTGAGAAATTATATATATATCAAAATCAAAATGTAACAAAAGAACATTCTCATTCTCCCCCCTCACCCAATTCCCCAGTGAGGGAAAGAAAAAGGGTTGCCATCTGATAAAAGCAAAGTATTATGAAAGATATATGAGTGAGGAGAGCATTTCATTAGAAATTTAGTGTGCTTTTCCACCAAACACCATACCATGATCAAACAAGAAGGTATGGGTTTAAAACATAATTTGCACTGTTTAAGGGAAATGTCAGAATAAACCAAGTCTTGTCGTGTAACAGGAGAAACTAAGTTTTCTCCTAATTGTCGCCACAATACAAGAATATTAGCATCAAACCAGACTGTAATCAGTTGCAACACAAAAGACCAGAAGTAAAATTTGAAATTTGGCAAAGACAGTCCTCCTGAGGATTTTTCATGATGTAATGGATGAAATTTAATGCGTGGCCGCCACAGAAGCTTGGAGATCTCTGAATGCAATTTGTCCTAATAACCCACGGGCAGAGGGAGTGGAAACACCAAACTAAAGTAATTTATATGTGGAAGAATATTCATTTTTATTATGAGAATACGGGCTTGAAATTAGTTAGGGAGTTGTGTCTGTCTGTTTAGATCATCCTCCACCTATCTGAATAACTTATTAAAGTTAGTGATTACAGTCATATGTAAAGATGAATACATTTCAACTCCCAGATATTTGAAGTGTTTTACTACCTGTATGTCTGTGGGCAGCGCTATATCTGCGATTGCAGCATTCAAAGGCATCATTGCAGATTTTGACCAATTAATTTTATATTCCGATACTGCACTAAACTCATCAAAAAGGGCAAGCAAATGAGGGAACAATTGGGAAATATTTTTTATAAATAATAGTACAGCATACAGTAAGATGGAGTGTTGAGTATTCTTGATATCAATGGGGATAAAAGTAACAGATTGACAGACTGCTTGTGCTAGGGGCTCCAGTGAGATAGCAATTAAGCTCATGTACATTCCAGGACAACATGCTTAAATCAATCATGGGTGTCAGAAGAAAAATCTAAGTTCAGAAAGAGACAAGCAAGAAGATAGAAAATAAATCCACGGCTCAGAGATAAAAAGGACAGGTCATAACATACTAGCTCAATCGGATTAAGACCAACACTATCTCCCATCCCTCTCCCACAATAGAGCCACCATCAACAGCCAAATCCCCCCAACACAGCCATATTCCCCCAAAGAATCAAAACTATGGTACTGGAAAAGAAAACATCCAGTACCTCCCAACCCATACAATGAGTACTCGTGGCACTGGAAAACAGAGCTCTACCCCCCCTTCCCACTATCAAAAGTGCAGTATAAACCCCATAATGAAAATTGGTAATACAATGAGTACAACAAGCTTCTCAGAGAGGTGAAAATCTACCTCATTCACATCATGACAGATTCAGAAATGTTATCTAAACATCATAAAGCAGATAGCCAATGTAGGTATAACAAGCTTCCCAAAAAAGTCAAATTCAACCTGAGTCAAGTTGCAGCAGCTTTAGGTCCAAACAAAATATAAGTCAAAATAAAGTAAAAGAAAGTACAACAAAAATACCCAAAAAAACAAAAAACAGAAGACCATAGAAGAAGTTGAAAATAGCCGGTGGTCGAGTTGAGATGCCCGGTAACAAAATAATAATCAACAACCAAATTCGTAGACGCCTGTAGTAAAACCACTCCCAGACGGTGATCCCTTTTGTCAAGAGCAGATGAAACCTTAATCAAGAGGACCGCATCTCGGTATAAAAATAATTTCACCTCAAGACGCCATGCAGCAAGTCCAGTCCTCCTTGCGCCGACAGGGTGTAGCTCATCAGCAGGAACAGGAGAAAGACTTCGGTCCTGGGACAGAACAACGATCCCAAGGGAGTCCAGAAAGGCCTGGGCATCCTCAGGAGAATGAAAGTGGTGATTTGCAGAGTCGTGGTGAATCTTGAGAACCCCCAGGTAAAGAAGGAACACCTGCAGACCATGGTAGCGAGAGAAGCTAGTAGGGTGGGAAAAGGCTGTGAAGTTGCTGAAGTCAGGAAAGAATCTGATATTACCGGCAACAGAGCGAGAGGAGTCCATCCTGGTAGCATGCAATATGACCTGACGATCAGAATACTTTCGGAGATTGAAGATAATCCTACAGAATCTCTTATTTTATCTTGATTAGAGTATGTGCAATCTGCACACATTATCTCATTAGCCCTGCCAGAGAGAGACGGGAACCACACAGGGAGAGATTGTTTCAGAAATTCAATGGGATCAGAGCCTTTGTCTCCCTCTTTCAGTCCAACAAGATGAAGATTGTTCCGTCGGTCTCTGTCCTCGAGGTCTGCCATCTTAAATTCCAAACGGTCAGTTCTAGCTTCTAAAAGATGTAATTGCTTTCTTATTGTGGTTTATAGAGGAGCAGAGAGCTGTCAGGTCTGTCTTGAGGGCTTTGAATTCCTGGGTGAAAGTTAGGAATTAATTTTGCATCGTGGTCATTTTGGCAGCGGTTTTGAGACCCATGCCCTCAATGCACAAAAACAGGTGCATTGTCATACAGGACTCTATGATGGCGGATGGGTCCGAGTCCATCTTATTCTTTTCCTTGGACAGCGAGGAAGAGTGCACAGAAGGTCTCTTTTTCGGGAGGGGAATACCAGCGATCAGTACGAGCAATTTGAATAAGTAGAATGAGATTTTGTAGCCATTAATATTGAAAAAGACAACAGGAGGTGAGGAGAGAAAATCCTATGCTGCCATTGTTTTCGCAGGTCACGTGTCCTCAAGATAGTGTTTTCTGTGTTTTTGGGACAGACTAGGCCCTAATACATCCTTCTAGGCAGGATATGTCATCACCAATGGGCCGTCTTTCATGTAACTTACCTGAAAGACAAATGACAGTGATTAGAGTTTTACACTTTGGAGTAACCCAAAAATTGCATCCCTGCATTGAACAAGACCTGTGCTTTTATTAAGTAAAAAGTCTAAGAAGGTTCATAATATTCCTCAGATTTTGTGTGAGATGTGTCAGATTTTTACCATAAAGATGTGATCTATACCTTACCATTGGCAGGGTGTCAAAAATGTTTAATTTTTTTTCAGACATTCTGTTAAAATGTCAACCCACAGTGCAGAATTCTGATTGTCTCAAACCCATGCAAGTTATACATCTATGGAAATCCTTCAAGCTTTGGTGGAATACATTCTTCAGCCATTTCAAAGTCCAAAAACAGCTCAAAATGTGACGTTTGACCTCTGCTAATGTCACATGATCCTATTACCCCACACTGTAACATATTAAATAAAAACAGATGAGTTGTTCAATGCAGGGATACCATTTTTGTGTGTGTGATAGAGAGAGAAAGAATCGATGTTGCAAATCTCCCTCCCAATGAGAAAGGACGCCGTGTAAGGACAGTGGTATGCTGCCTCCTAGATGGACTGCCTTGATGATAGGTGGAAACCTGGGAGGTAACCATATTAGGAGGGGCGCGTAGTTGCAAGTACCCGGAATGACTCCATTGCAAGCAGCTGTGGGACGGCCCACTATTGGAGAAACCATGGCGACAGGTTGTTTGCAGGGAGGAGTGTATGGATACAAAGGGGAAGCAGCTACGTCGGTACACTGCCTTGCGTTGAGAACGTAACCACCGGACGGAGTATTGCGGTTTCTTTTTGTTACGTGTTGTTTGTCTTTTCGTTGCAGAGAAGGAGTACGGAGTCAGTGGCTGCAGCCACGGAGCCAGCCCACATCACCACACGACACCAGCACCACCCTGCGGATTAAAGCACACTTTCGTGCACGGGACCTTTGGAGTGGGGATTAGTGCGACGTATTGTTTTTGTTTTGGTCTGCAAACCAGCCGTGTTCCCCCCGATACTATTGCTGGTAGAGGGGTGGTTCTTTTTCAGTTCTGTCATTAAAAACACTGACATTTTGGGGGAAAAGACTGTTTGGACATTGTTTTATTCATCACACCACTCGTTCAATTCACAGTGCTACTGTGTAAAACTCTAGTTACTGGCATTTGTCTTACCACCTCCCCTATCCTTTTTTAAATATTAATTTCAGGCAAGTTACATGAAAACCATACCCAGCCTAGAAAGATGTATTAGGACCTTGTCTGTCCCAAAAACACAGAAAACATTATCTCTACAGGGGGTTGAGATTTATGAAGATTTTAAGCTCTTTTTTTAATTTAGGTGACAGACTGTAACATCAAAACTGAATTAACCCACCAATATCTAGGCTGGTGCAACTCAGTTTCTAAGAGCTCCTGTACATTTGAGCAAAACATCAAAACATCTTGGTTTGGTTTACGAATAACAAATGCTTTGGCTAGTGCCTCAAAATCTTCACTGAAGAAGACTATTTACTGAAATGTTTGTCTATGTGCCTAAGTGACTTGATCAACCTTTACTCTGCTTTTACCTTTTATTTTAAAATGTATGATCTGATTGTTTTGAAAGTATGAATGAATATACATATAGAAAATATGTTTACAATATTTCAAAAAGGCACAAAAAAAACCAAATGTGTTTGGAAGATCCCCCTTGTAACCTGCACTGTTGTGTGTAGAAAATGCACTTACCAGCACGCTATCTCAGTTAGATACAGTTCAGTGAGATATTCCATTAAAGTATTCTATCATCTTCTTTTAAGAGGTTTCTTGATTTGAGAAGTGGTATAAGCCATTTTTCAGTTGCAAATTGATTATCTGAACAACATTTAGTACCAGCTAGTTCAGATAGAGATTTTACTGTAATTAAATGTTTCAGCTGAATACGCACTGAGCAGCTTTCTTTAATGCAGGTTACAGTCTGCATCCTTTTGGGAGTGTTATTGGCTTGATGAAAACGAAATGGCACAGATGTTCTGAAGAGGAGCTGTGATTGAACTCAGATTCGTGATAACCTTTATTTGTGTAGAATCAATGTGATAATTATAAACCACACCTTTGCAATGTCATTTTAATACACGAGTGATGTGATTGTTAACAATCAATTCATATTTATAAGCAGTGTCTTTCAATTAAACCATTTTAATATATGTTGCAATCAATTTCAATTCAATTACTTTTTTTTTTTAAATCCCCAAAGATGTATCTCAGTCTCAAATATAGAATTGAAGCAAACAGAATAATCTGCACTAATATTACATTTTAACCCTGAGGATTGAATTTCCCCAATTTAAAAATAATTAAATACAAAAATGATACCATATTTGAAAAGATTACATACTAAATCTTATCACATAATGGTTTCTGGAATCTTTTTGAAGGTAGTTTTAGATTCTGAAAGCCACTTTACATGAAGCTGCATGCTCAGCATACATATGACATACACATGACACCTTTAGATTGATTGTGCGTTTTGAAAAGCTCTGAAATTCAGCCAGGACGATGGGCACGAATAGTATGTGTTTGCATTCAAAGTGCTGCAGCTTTTGGTTTTGAAGGTATTTAAAATATATATATATATATACAAGAATGCAAACAGGGGCCGTTACTGACACTCACAAACTGAAAGTATTTCCTCATAACATGCAGTTATGGGCATGCGTGTACACTGTATGCACACGTTGCTCCATAACGTGCAGTTATGGACTGGTGTGTGTGTCACCTTAATGTTTGAGTCCAGCTGTAGTAGTACAATTTGAGGAAAAACTGCACAATTTTTTAATTATGCTATTTTATGCTAAACTGAAAACCTGAAAAGAGTTAATATATACTAAAGGGAACGCACTTGTGAAGCTGAATCAAGAATTTCAATGCAGAGTTCCTGAAATGCAGTATGATTTATTTGTACACCACACTGAAGGAACACCGCTCAGGAATCGGACAATGCAATGACTTTACCAGAACTCATAAAGGTCTGTAAAGAACACCACCTGGGAATTCTGTATCCTTTTTTAAAATTTTTTTGTTTTTTTATTTATTTAGAAAAGAAGAAGAGTACAGAAGTGCAAAGCAAATTGTAACATAAAACCCCAAACACAAATACCCCCCCCCCCCCCCCAACCCCGTTGGTACCCCCTTTCCCCTATGGTCTTCACCCCACAGGACCTTACAATAATAACCTGACAATGGTCGCAGCTGCAACCTCCATAGTGTCCCAGCAAATCTCATCAAAATTCAAATCCCTTTTACATATGGCAATAACTGTAATTGTAAGAGGTCTTTAGAAGAAAGGTGTAAATGGCCGTGAGTGTCCAGCGCCCATACGGGGGACTGTGAGCGTCCAGCGCCCAGACAGAGGGACCGCGGGAATCCAAAGCCCGAGAGACTGCTGTTTCCACCTCCACCAGCAGTGGAAGAATTCCTGCTGTCCCCATCTCCACCAGCAGAGGAAGAATGCCTGCTGGTTTCGCCCCCTGCAAGGGATGGAGAACTGCACCAGTCCCCTGCAAGTGAGGGACAACCGCATCAGTCCCCTGTAACAAGGGAAGACTACACATTGCTCCCTCATCCATCGCCAGGAGACATGTACGTCAGGAGGATGGAGACCTCTGTCCTCTGATAGGAGACTATACACCTCTGCCACTTCCAACGCCAGGAGCAGAGCAGCAGGAGCTGCCTCTGCCTCTGCCATCTCCACCAGTAGAGGGTGAATGCCTGCTGGGTCCCCATCCACCAGCAGAGGGTGAATGCCTGCTGGGTCCCCGTCCACCAGCAGAGGGTGAATGCCTGCTGGGTCCCCGTCCACCAGCAGAAGGTCAATGCCTGCTGGGTCCCTTTCCACCAGCAGAGGATGAATACCTACTGGTATCACTTCCCCCACCATCACGAGGAGAGCAGCTGGAGCTGCCTCTGCCTCCATCACCATCAGGGGGAGAGTAGCAGGATCTGCCTCTCCCTGCACCAGAAGGACCAGGAATAGATGCTGGCGGTCCTCAACAGCCCTTGCATAAGCTGCTGAGGAAAGCACGGGGAAGAACCGTCCAGCCGCAGTGGCCGAGAAGAGGGCCAAAACCTGCATCCCAGCTTGTCCTGACTCCCTGTCTCGGTTCGCTCAAGGATGCCTCCCTGGTATCGCCTGGGGTTGCCTGCCGCTCCGCATTGCCTGGGGTTGCCTGTTGCTCCGCATCGCCTGGGGTCACTGGAACTGCTTTGCCAGGGGTTGCAGTCAGCTCTGCTTAGCCGCAGGGGTCAGTGTAGCCGGTGTGGAAAATGTGTGTTTTTGTTTGTCTTGCAACCTTTTATTTTATGTCTGTCTGTTCATTATTAAATGCTGAGCGAGACCATTCACACGCAGCTTCACCAAACTCCATCTCTCTTTGTTTATTTCCTGGTTCCTGTTTCTGGTCTGACGTCCCCCATTTCAGCAGTCTTTGTGACAGGGAGATAAAGGAATCATCTAACTGTAAAAATGAATGCGAGGAAGCACGTTCGGTCTTCTATATCCTGATGTATTCGACCTACTCGTGCTTTTGGCCACGCTACCTGTCACAGTTGCAACTGCAGAAAGATGTTTCAGTGTTAAAAAGCTCCACAGCGTATGGAATTTTATTGAAATGACGAGTGTAATGCTATTTATTTATATAACCATATCAACACACACACACACACACACACACACACATATATATATATATATATATATATATATATATATATATATATATATATACACACACACTGTGGCAGAGCACAGTTCTGCTCTTTAGAAATTGGCAGGGATGGGGTTAAATTCCCCTACCTGCCTTGGTTCATTGTGTTCAGGTGGCTGGGGTTGATTAGATGATTAGTTTAATTAACGATCAATCAGCGCCCAGCCACCTGACATAAAAGGAGGCCTCTGCTTTTCATTGAGGAGGAGGGAGCTGAGGAAGTAGGTTGGTGTTTTGGTGTTTGTAATTTTTGAATGTTTTGAATCCAGTGAAGGCATTGCCCAGCCTGGAAACCTTTATTTTTGTGAGTGTATTTTTGCTTTATTTTGTTTATTTTGTGTTTAAATTGCTTTGTTTTGTCCCTTGTGCCCTTTCATTTTTGTGTTTATTTATAATAAAATAGTTATTTTTTTGAACTCCTGACTGTCTCTGGGCCTCTATCCACTCACCAGCCTGCCACATACACATATACACAGCTCTGGAAGAAATTAAGAGACCACTGCAAAATTATCAGTTTTTCTGGTTTTACTATTTATAGGTATGTGTTTAGGTAAAATGAACATTTTTGTTTTATTCTATAAACTACTGACAACATTTCTCCCAAATTCCAAATAAAAATATTGTCATTTAGCGCATTTATTTGCAGAAAATGACAACTAGTCAAAATAACAAAAAAGATGCGGTGTTGTCAGACCTCGAATAATGCAAAGAAAATAAGTTCAGATTAATTTTTAAACAACACAATACTAATGTTTTAACTTAGGAAGAGTTCAGAAATCAATATTTGCTGGAATAACTCTGATTTTCAAGCACAGCTTTCATGCGTCTTGGAATGCTCTCCACCAGTCTTTCACATTGATGTTGGGTGACTTTATGTCACTCCATGCGAGACATGGACTGGAGAATTTAAAATGAAACATATTAATGTAATGATATGTGCTATAATCTTTTGTAGTATTTGTATAATCTTTTAGTTTGGAAAATTATGTGAATGTGTAATCAAAAGTAATGTTTAATGCTACTCTAATTAATAATTGTGAAAATCATGCATTCTTTAGGTATAAAATGATGCTGTAAGAAACTGGTATAAAATAATGTAGTAAGAAACTGGTATAATTTGATACATAGCCAGCTTTTGGGCAGTGGTCAGTCTTTGAGCAGTTTCTTATCAAGATGGGCTTGATTCCCAGAATTAAAAGGCAGGTTTCTGTAGCACTTTTTTTACTGTGTGAAGTAGGATGAAGTAGGATTTTGTATAGTATGCTTGCTTAAGGAGTACTATGAACAATAGCCTAAAATGCGCACACATGCTTAAACACTGCCTGTTATGATAAAATATATAAAAACTGTTTCACATTTAAACAACTATGGGGTTTCTCTTAGTTCATCTCTTCTATTCCTATATTGGGAAGTTGGGGAATGGGGAAGGTGAATGGAATGAAATACCTGACGTGCTTACTATGATGTTGAAATATAAAAAAAGGTAATTTTAAGAAAAAGAATAGATGGGTTTTAAGAAAGTAAAAACTTTATAACTTGTGAGCCTGTCTTGAAGTCGTGCCAGAAAGTAAAGGGATAGTTGGCACAAAGAGCGGAGTTCTCTTATCGAACATCGTCAAGGTTAGAGTGTCTTCTCGCCATAGCAAAATTAGGAGGAACCTTGACTATCGCTGGAAATTGGAAAGCTAAGCGCACAACTGGCAAATTGGTTTTAGCTGGTTTTTGTGCAGCTGAAAAAATAAAAGATCATTCACAGTTTAGCTGAGTTCGTCTAACTGTTCTATGGGTATTCCTAACAGCATGAATATATAGTTGAATCATTGCCAGATCATTCCCACCTTGTAGTCTTAAACCAGCACCTGAAACATGACCTGCCCTTGTGAGCCTTGATTCAGGAGGGACTTAACAGACTACACATAACCATAAACTTGTGATAAACTTGTATAATGGTCCACAAGCTTCTGGATGAGGGTGTTTAAACTTTATAGTACCATCGCTAATACAGAACTGATACAAGTTCTGGTATCATAGAGTCAAAGCTGGTCTTCACACAGGTCTGTTGATTTGTCACTCTGCTGCTGATTTGGTCTATGCTGCTGTCTGTTGCTGTGGACAATGACTGGTTGTGCCCTGCATAATCCTGACTGGACAGCAGCAGATGAGTATTGAGAAAAAAAACAAAAACAACTTGGAACAGATTAATGACAAAAAATATGTTAGCTGTGATGGGAATCTGAAAGCATTTATCCATAAAAGAAAACCTGATTGCAGATATCTCACAGGTCAATAATCCTGTCACCCCTATCAAGAGAGACTCTTACCCCAGAATGGTAAAGCCACTGATAATTACAGTGAGGAACTCTTATTATAAAAATAATGTAGTCTATATGTAAAATATATACATTTTTGTAGAGCTTTTACATCTTAAGTGGTTTGAATAGTGTTGATTCCTGAGTGTCTGTTTGCAATGTTGAAGCCTTCTTACCAGTTCACGGTGTGAACTAAACAGACCTGCTCATGCCAAGACCTGCAGCAGCAGGAGGTTATGGGTGTGACCTACTGTATGTCATACTAAAATAATAAGTTGCAAGAGAGACCGCCAGGATAGTTTTGATGAGGTTTAAATAATCTATTTTCAGCTAATGTAATTAGGAGATGTGACCTATTCATGGGGCTTGAGTATTACCAGAGATAATAAAACACTGTCCTATATATGAAATTACGATAAACTGTAAGAGACAGCAGTGCTGCATGCTGGATCAAAAGCTAGATAAATGTAGTTTTTTTCCAACTGTTTTCAAATCTTCTAATTTCTATGCATATTTATATGACAGTAACAGCACTGACCTAAAGACTTATATGGGATAATGAGTGAATCAAACTATGTAACAAACATAATGTCTTCCAGTATCAATTATGGCAATCTAATTTACCAACTTGCAACGATTAATTAAAGGTAATTTGACATAAATTGCTTTGTTGTTTAATTTAAATATATTGTACATCATAACATATAGCATATAGTTTTGGGTGTGCTTTCTCCCCTCAGGGTGGGTGTGTACAGAGGAGAATATGGGCAAGTGAGAGCAGAAATTGAAAACAAAACATTACAGGATCAATGAAAGCTCTTTGCTCAGCCTGACCTGTGTTTGTGTACGGTATTTGTTTTCGTTTACCTGTTTTATTTTTGTGCTCTGTGAGCAAGTCTTTTTTGTCAAACCCTTTTATTTACTTTTGTTATTTGAAAATAAAACAGTGCAAGTGCTACTGCACCATACCTGCAGTTCTCTGTCATTCTTCCTGCATCTGGCCTGACATCACCACTCACCAGCCTATCAGACGTGGTGTCCAGCGTGGGACTCAGGCCAGATAAGGGTGCTGCAGTTTTTTTTTTCATTTTTTTGTATATAATTTTTTGGAGTAAGGAAGAGGAGAAAAGATGGGAGGAAGAAGAGGAAAGGTGGGAGGAAGAAGAGGAAAGGGGAAGGAGAAGCAGCAACAGCCACAGCAAGTCCTGCCTGTGGGGGAAGGAGTGGTGCTTTAATTGTGGGGAACCCTGGCACATATCCCCTGGTACTTTCCCCATATGGCAGGAGGAAGACACGGACCTGGAGTGGGAGAAGTCGGTGCGTCCACAGCCCAAGAGGGAGGAGCCCGAACATTCTACGCCTGAGTGGGAGGAGCCTGAACATCCTGCGCCTGAGTGGCAGGAGCCCGAACGTCCACAGCCCACGTGGGGGGAGTCGGTGCTTCCACGGCCAAAGTGAGGGGAGTTGGTGCATCCACAGCCCAAGAGGGGGAAGACCGAATGTCCACAGCCCAGGTAGCCACCAGCAGAGGGAGAATACCTACTGGTTCCACCTCCACCGCTGTGGGAGGACTACTTGCTGTTCCCACCTCCACCAGCAGAGGAAGAATACCTGCTGGTTCCTCCTCCACCACTGTTGGAGGACTGCTTGTCACTCCCACCTCCACCAACAGAGGGAGAATACCTACTGGTTTCGCCGTCACCGTCGTGGGATGACTACTTGCCTCTCCCACCTCCACTAGTAGAGGGAGCATGCCTGCTGGTTCCCCCGCTGCAGCCAGAAGGGGAGGAGCACCTGCTGCCCGCCACCAGAAGGGGAGGAGCCCCTGCCGCATTTGCAATCAAAAGGGAAGGAGACCCTGCTGCCTTCACCACCATGAGGAGAGGAGCAGGAGCTGACTCTGCCTCCACCTCAGCCAGTAGAGGGCGCATGCCTGCTGGCTTCACCCCTACAAGCAGAGACAGAGAGAGAGAGAGAGAGAGTCTGCTGGTCCCATCGCTGCCAGTAGAAGGAAGAGAGACCTCTTCCACCACCCCCACAATCACGAGAGGAGCAGGAGCTACCTCTGCTTCCAGCCCCACCAGCAGAGGGAGGATGCCTGCTGGTCTCCCCATCTTCATTGCCTTCCCCACCGTCACCTCTATCACCTCCACTACCCTCACCTCCATCACCACCACCTTCACTGCCTCTCACTTAATCACTGGAGGGACCAGGACAGGATGCTGGCAGTCCTCAGCAGCCCCCTGCATAGGTTGTTGAGGGGAATACGGAAGAAAACTGCCAAGCAGCAGTGGCACATGGGATGTAATATGGATTACGAGCACAAGTGTTTTAAATGTATATTTGTATTTAGGCATGAGAATTGCACAACACTTCACGTGCAGATAAAATGTAATAATATGCGAGCACGGGGAATTGTACTTTATTAATTCACATGCAGTTGTACAGAGACTCCAACTGAATGATTAATTAGCAATCGAGTCTCGGTACAGCTGCATAAAAGCAACATGTTTTCACTCACTCGGGGTTGTGTGTTCGGTGAGTGGAGAACGAGATTGGAGACGGAGGTAATAATCATAGTAGTTCAAATATCAGCTAACCGTGTCTGTCTCTGTAGTCCGTTTTGTTTCTCCCTTTATTTTGGCTAAAGTGCCGTGTCCTGTGTTTTGTTTGTTTTAAAACCTTTTATTTTCTGCTCTGTTTAATTATTAAATGCTGAGCGAAAACAATCGCTCAGCTTCACCAAACTCCACCTCTCTGTTTATTCTGTGTTGGTTCCTGGTTCTGATCTGAAGTCACCTACTAAGGCCATCTCTGTGACACCTCTCTATGAATTATGTATAATATAAACATTACAGATATATTTTTATAGCTAATAAGAAGTATTCAAAAGTATAGATAATTTTATTATGACATCATTTCAATCAGATAAAATCCATCTGATAGAAAGATGTTTCAGGTAGCTGTATCACATCATTAATATAAATGCTAAATCACGACATCACAATCGGCCACGTATCTCGGTCACTTACCTGTATTCTCTTCATCTACCTATTCCCTCTTTCCAATGCAACTGACAATGGTAAATACAGATGAGTAATGATTAGAAATCAAATCTGGATTTTGAAAGTGTGTATTAATAATAAATCCATATATAATTCTAGGTTATAGGATGACAAAAGTCTGTTTATGGGTTATATTGACATTCATAGATCTTAAACAGGCCTTGGCTTTCAGCCTTGGTCAATTTACTTCTAGTCGTGGCTATATTCTGCCGTACATAAACATTCCTCATCCTATAACCCTATAATATCAGTATATCTGTATTAAAATATATATTGAATATTGTGCCACACTCTTTGCGCCAATCATTTCATTTACCAGTATTTCACCAGCTTACTTCTTAACATGCTTTGGCACCGTACCACAATGCATTGCTAGCTCATTTACATAGAGTCCTGTATTTTGGTTCAGATTGGTTTATAAAGGGGCATTGGTACCTGCTATTGAGCACCATTCTCTCTAAATACTCTCACCCAGACACTGAGCTCAATTCAATCAGCTCAAAAGGAAACCAGGAAAAACAACTGCAAAGTAGATGACAAAAATAAAAGTGTACTAATTGCACTATTTGGAACACCAAGATAATATTCCACCAGCGTTGATGAGATGCGCTCTGAATCCAGTTTGATTAGAGATACTACACAGTATAAAATGACCTGTCCAGAGTCAATTCAAGTCAGAGGAGTGTATGAGGGCAGCCCTCTCTCTAATCACAGCATTGATCTCTCATAAGGAGCCCATTATCATCTATGTACAAATCTCTTTAAGCTTCCTTTACTTTGCACATGATTCCAATTGGAATTCTGAGGGCATTAGGAATCAGAAGATGGAACCTTAACACCAGAACTCAGACCCAGAAGAGTCAGACCAGGAAGGCTTCTATTTGACAAGACTTTGAGATCTGTGAAGTTGGACAGTCAAAATTTGTTAGATTACAGTAACTAAGCTGGATATTAAATTGTTAAGATATTAAATATTATAAAAATGTGGAAGGTGTAAAGTAGAAGCAATAAAAATTGTAATTACCAACACATGATCTCGTTATTATCATAACCCTGGTTTCCTGAAATAGAAATGTAACCATTACCACATGGGTATTTACCTCTTAACGATCCAAAACCTGAATAAGATATATCAAAGCTGCTTGCAAATCCTGTCATGGCCTGCCCTAGAGGACAGAAAAAGACTGTGGGCATAGATGTCAGCATTATTTTTCCTTCAAGCTTGCTGCAATCATGGACACAGCAAACTTGAAGTGTAACGGTTATATTTCTATTTCAGGGAACCAGGGTTAGGATAATAACCTAGTGTTCCCTTTCAAGTACGAAATGTAACCATTATCACACGGGTAAGTGTACCAAAGCTGTCGCAAGGGCAACTTTGCAGAATGACTGGAATGCTACAAAGCTAAGCTGAGAGGCTGTCTTGCGTGCTACCATACAGAACCCCAGTAACAAGTAGCTAAGGTTAAAAAACCTTATGCCTGCGTTGTAAGGGTTGACTGAGAAGCTGTCCGTAGTTCCAAAGCCAGGGTTTTGAGGATCCAAGACATTCACTCTGTAGAATCTAGTGAAGGTATGAGGAGTAGTCCACACGGCTGCATTGTAAATGTCCTTGACAGATGCACCCTGGAATGAAGCCCATAAAGTTTCCATGCCCCTGGTCCATGTCCCTCATGGGCATTGAGCTTTTCTGGAAGGTGCAAGTTAGCCAGCTCATAGGCAGTCATGACTGTGTCTGCTCTTCATTTGGACAGCCTCTGCTTAGATAAGGCTTGACCATGGAATTTAGCCACATAGTAGACAACTTTTCATCCTGTCAACGTAGTACTGTACAGAGCATATGAAGCTGTCGCTCCCTGTCAGACTGGAAAGAGGTGGATTGAAAGCCTCTATTTCCACAGACTGGTTGACATGAAATGCCGTGACATGAAAGTCTTTGGCAAAAAGGCAGGTGGTACGGAGCGTAACCTTTGTCCTAGCCTCTGTAAAAATGAAGCCTGCTTTTGCAATGGACCATGCTTGCATCTCACTCACCCACTTTACAGAGGTGATAATGAGCAAGAAAGCCGCTTTAGACAATAAATATTTCAGCTCAGCTGATTGCATGGGCTCAAATAGAAGCTTCATATTCTGCGTCACATTCTTTGCGAGCAGCTTTGATACATCTTTTTTCAGGTTCATGTGGTAATGGATACAATTCCTACTTGAAAGGGAACCAATCATTACGCAACAGTGTAAATCCAGGGCAATTAACACAAGATTTTTCTGGTGTGGACACAATGGTTCCTCTGGTTGCAAATGCAGTTTTTCTCTTTTGTTTAGAAAAGTGCCCCCCTCCCCCCCTCAAGATGTGTTTGTGCACATGCTTATATTCCTGCAGAGGTGCATTCCTATGACTGTTCTGAATGATTTTCTGCCTCTAATTTCTAGGAGCATATAGATGTGTGAGTTTTTTTTTTTTATTCGCATGCATATAGTACTATATAGTACTAGTAAAGTCTTTGCTATAGTATGTAATCAGAGCTTTGTAGTTCTTGCAAATTTTACATTATGTTCTATTTATCTCAGAGGGGACCCAATGAGTTTTTCTTATTCTATACGGAGTACATATCAAATTAAATTCACATGTTTTACATGCTGTTACTTGTAGCGATTTCATGACTTGTTAGTGCATGATTTGTGTTAGAACTATATTGAACGAGACTCAATACACTATTATTCATAAAGCTGACCTTTCCTTTCATAAATAACCTCAGAGTATTTGATTTGTATCGATGCTTTTAAAGAAAAATCCCCAAAAGCCCACTAAATCTAATTGAATTTCTTTCTTTCTTTTTTTACGTTGCACAATACTGACACCATATTGTTATTAACCATCCACCAAGCAGCAACACAGTTTATCTTCGCATTAAGAAATAATCTTTTTTTTTAGATTAGAGTGCAATGCTAATTAATTTACTTTATGCTCTATTTGCTGATTAATTATCTGTAACCCTCAGCATGGCTAGTCATGAAGACACAGGTATAGACTATAGTTTTGGATAAATATAATCATCTTTAAAAGTAGTACTAATCTAATAGATCTATGGCTTGGCTTGTATATGTTTTTGCTTCCAATGTCTTTACGCACATTCTGAGGGACTCATCGTCCCTCTGTGGGTGCCACATATTTTAGGGAGTCTGGAGAAGTGCTCATAAAAAGATCAAGCAACTTCAATAAAAAATTCATATTTATTTAAAAAATCTCTTCTTACCTTTTTTTTTGATGTTTGCAACCATTGCGAGTGATACTTATTGCAAGGACTCTTGACCTTCTAATTGTCAGTCATAGACCTACTTAACACAGATCAGAACAGCCTAAGAGCTAGTGCCCACAGCCGATGTAGATCAAGTTTCCTTTTCGACTACGCAGTGCACAGAGCTATAATCTCAATGAAGGTGTGACTGTGTATAATTCCGGAACCTTGATCTAGTGTCCAAGCTGGACAATAGAGATGGCGTAAAAAAATTCCCTCTTCGTTCATGCTCAGGTCACGTGATACAGCTCCCACTAGAGTGTGTGCTTTACCAAAATATTGTTTACTATGGTTAAATTGCTGGCTATTCATTTGAAGACATAGCTATTGACTTCTTGTTGGTGAACGTCTGTGTTTAAGAGAATATTGGAATAGAATAAAGCAAGTGATATGGTATGGTTGAGGTCAAGAATTAGTTTCTTGTGAGGAGCCCTGGCATACAGTAGATGAAACATGTCCATTGATTGACTGAAAGATTCCCAGCAGTCTAGTAACTTTATAATTTAGTGTTTGTGAAGTTACAGATGTACTGAGCAGTTTGCCATTATTGATTATGTGGCTGTAACAGTAGGACAGGCAGTGATTATTGCACAATAAACAAAGTGGACCAGGAATAAAGTCTGCCTGCTGTTAAGAACCCGAGAAAGGACTGCAGGGAACTGATAGAAGTCACATGTTAAAAATAAATGTGTTCAGGTTAATTTGTAATTGTTTCTTTGGGTAGCTGGTTAATTGTAAATTCCAGAAATTCTATGCTTTCAGGAGGAAAGGTGGGAAATTCAATTAATCAATAATCAGGTTGGAGGATATAAAAAGTCTGCTCAGAAAGATTTGGGGGGCCATTTTGTTGAACGGAGTAAGTGACTCTGGTAATAGTGAGGAAATTAAAACTGAACACATTGTGATAAGGTTGAAGTAAAAATTAGGTACTTAGGAAAAGCCTACTGAAGATAAATGACGGAAATAGTGAGTTAATAACTATACTTATTGTGTGGGGCGGTTACTATGTTTAACGCAAGCCACATTCATCTTTGTTTTTTGTCCCCTCAATAGCAGGAAAGTGCTTTTATTAAAAGACATACATATTCATATCTGGGAGAGATTAATAATCTAATGGTTGTCATTCCCTCTTGCCCCTCTCAAAGCAGCCAGAGTTTAACGGAAGGAAGCAAGAGTTGTTTGCTGAATTGATACTTCATTTAATCGGACGTTCAATTCCAAGCCTGATATGCAATTATCTTGTTATCTATAAATTAGAATATCCAGCCCTCACAGGCTCAAATGATTAGAACAGTCAAGGGAACAGCAGGACACTATATTTCTAGAATAGCATTATTTGTGCTGCTGTCATATACACAGTGGTTTAATCCAGTGCCACTTGGCCATTATAGAACATGTTTCCTACACATTTGAAGTTTGTACTTCTTGCCTTTTAAATCACCACTTAGTAGAGCAGCGATAGATTTCTTGATGAGACTTCCACAGTAATATGCAATATCTTGTGTCATAGATTGCCATAAATGTAACCAGTTATAGATTTACTTAATACACCATATTCTATTATTTAGTTAAAAAAACAATCACGAATTTAAGGTAAAACTTGCGTCAAGTAGACTAACCTTTAAACTGCAAGGGAATGATGCTGTGATCCAGCATCAGGTAGTTCTTGTTGAACTGTTTGTCTACTTGATTTTCTTAAATATAATTGATATTAACTGGAGGAGTACTTTACAAGTTTGTTGCAGAATGTATTTGTCCCATTGGACATCTCCTATTGAGTAACGGGGTAATAGAAGCTTAAAGTGACTCTAATGAGATTGTGAACTCAGTGACACATAATGTAATCACATCTAAGATGGTAGAAGTTTTCTTCCCAAACGAATAAAATACATTTTTCATTCTTTTCTAATCTAACCTGGATCTGGAATGAAGGCAACTGTTGCCATGGTGATGTAATTGCTCAACAACACAGAATGACATGGCATTTTATTGTTTCTACAAAATAATATTATTGCTATCTTGATGAGTCAAAGGGAAATGTTGGATATGTTTGCCACAGCAAGTGGAAAACGGAAGAAATGAAACACAGCGAGAAGACAAGGAGGGATTCACGTGTGGAAGAAACTATTAATATTGCTGATGCTGCAGGTACAATTACATATACATGATCTAAAGAAAATGTACCGTAGATTTTAAAATTAGATTTAGGCTCATGTGTAGGTCTGTGCTTTTGGGTTTGGTACCGGAATGCATATACCTGCTCTATAAATGTCTTTTTCACAGTGGATCAGTGGAAAATTCTATTTTAATTAAAATGGTACACTACAGTATTAGACACACTCTGGGTGACATGTACTGTTAAAATGTTACAGTGCTTAAAGATGCTCAAAGAAATGATTAGGCAATGTTATACATGAAAATCAAGTTTATTTTTCTAACAGATTTTCACTGCATTCACTTGTTGGTATTAGTTCGGCAAATGAAAGGTTATTTTCGTACATGAAAAGGGTCAAAACATATTGTAGCGATCCATGCATTTGTGTTTATGTACAGCTTTGTGTTTTTGCTTGCTGTGTGTGTTATTCCTTCCCTGGTGAATTCCGCCATTGCTGGTTTATCTTTTGTTTGTGTATTCCCGTACCATGTGACCCGCTGTTTGTTTGTCTGCCCTGATCTGTTATCATTAGTTGTAATTTGTCTGTCTGTGACCAATGGGATGTGTCTTAAGCCTGGTAGGCTTTTGCATAAGGGGGCGGGCTAAGCCTATAAGGAGGGCTGCAGTGCTGTTCTGGGAGCATAAGCACCAGGTTTGTATAATTTTGGTGGTGCCCAGCAGGGGTCAGTCCCACTTGCAGTCTGATCTTTTTTTGTTTTAAATAATGGATGGATATATTGGAAATTTATTTTACATATATTATATATTACTGCTTACCTGTGACATACTGAGTTGGAGTACATTGTCCTATACAATGGTATATTATAGGATAAATGACTAAGCTCTGCTGAATACAGTAACAACCAAGTACTGATGGACCCATAACCCACAAAAACAAATACTTCCTAAAATTAAAACAAAGTAGCCCTTACTTTTGCGATGTTCTAATTGTTTCCAGGTAAACTCTCAGTGTTTCTGCTCTGGCCACCCAAACACTGCATTTAAACTTGAAAAGATTAAACCAGCATCTAATCTCAAAAGAGCAAAGAGTGTAAATAACACTTCAGAGTCATTTAAAAGCAACAACAGACAGAAATAGAAATAGCTGATATGGTACACAATAAAGAATTTTGATTGTAGTCCCATAAATAAAGCATAAGAATGAAAGCAACAAATAACAGATGTATAATAATGTCTGACTGCATATAAACCTTAGGCCATGTGTAACTTTTGCTATAAAACTATAAAAAATATTTTAAAACACAACCATTGTATACTTTATTCATATGGACAGGCCATAGTACAGCTCAAAAGTGTACACCAAAATAATTTAACCAGCATACAGACAGAAAATTTAAACTCCAAGATGGACACTAATATTATAAAGCCCATTAATGAATCATGTATACTAGGTAGATAGAAGTAATACAAATTAATTCTTACAATTCACGAGGCAGCAAATGCTTTTTGGCATTGTTGGGTTCTTGAAATGCAGTCATCCAGGAGACTTGCGATGTCCTATTCAGCAGTAAGGCTCTTTTGAATGTGCAGAACTGCCAAGTGATTGAGACGTTCTTGGCCCTTGTTCTTGTGGTTCGCAAATAGTTTTTTTGTTTTCATAGGCAACTGAATGATCACTGGTTGTTGTCGGAATTGCGTAGACAACTTCTGACAAGACGTCACTCAAACCTTTGTTTTCTTTCAGAAATTGCTTCACTTCGCTCACTGAATTAAGCAGGCAATTTCTCGATTTATAAATATCACCCAGTGTTTCTAAGTGAAGGGACAGCCTCTCCATGTTAATATCACCTTGGAAAGCCTCTATCCAATTGAAACTTTGCAAGCATCAACTATCCAGACATATACTATAAAGCCATAAATATTTGCAAGCCTTTTATTATATGTTTCTCATTTATGACAAAAAAGTTGGATCTTCTAAATACAGACTTTTTGCCTTATCTATTATCTTATCCCAAAAGTGATTGTATGATGGGTCGATACGCATCCCACTCAACACCTCTTGCAGGAGGTCAACTTTCTTGAGAACACTGGACAACTACACATTTCGGCTGTTAGTTTTTGCTTTAACTTCTTCTAATGGACACATGGCTTTTACAAGAACTGTTAATATAAAGTAGGTTGAGAAAAAATGAAGTTGCTTTGAGATTCCACTTTTGAGCCAAATTCATCAGAAGAATGATTAAATTCATCCAGGCAGTTCATCGTGGCCTCATAGTTGTCGAGCAACGATTTTATGCTGCTGATCCTCAGTGTCCATCTTGTTGGGCACAGTCGGCGTAAAGAAAGCTTTCTTTCATGCTGCATCTCTTTGAATGCTGCCTTACGTTTTGGTGGCTCCCTGATAGCGTTAAATGAGGTCTTTCACCATCAAAAAAAAAACAATCATGACATGTTGAATTATTTTGTAGGGCATCCTGAGTGACAACATTAAGGGAATGTGCAGCATAGTGAACAAATCCTGCTCTCGGCTCTCGTTCTTTCAATCTGGCTTGGACCCCAGTAAATTTATCAGTTGCATTACTGGCTCCATCGTAACATTGCCCCCGGCAATCAGAAAAAGGCAATTCAAACTTGAAAAGCATATCTTCCAAAATTTTGAAAAGAGAAGCAGCATCAGTTTGATAAAAACCCATAAAAATACTTCATAAATATCCCAGTCTTCACTCAAATAACCTTACTTGTTCATTTCTTGACAAGTCCATCTATCACAATGGCATAAAAGTTAGAGGCCTTTATCTTTTGCACAATATTTCGTAGCATTGACATTGCCATCATTTTGATTATCTCGTTAACAACATCATGCGACAGCCACTTTATTTTGTGCGACTACACCACTGTCTTAATTCCTCAGAATCTGTACTGCGCAGCAGCAAGAGCTGCATACTGTTATTATGTCAACACAACGCTATTCCTAGTTAGGTGTTAAACAGTGGTAAACATTTTGTGCAGGGCATTCCTAGCTGATTGGGATTCTTTTTTGTAACTGGCTGACATTTATGATGAAACACTTACCTGAGATTACAGAGACACATACTTCATTAAAGCTTCCTTGTGACATGATGATTTTTTTGTATGATGTAAAACCATGCGATGCGTGTCTCCAATCTTGAAATCCGAAATAAAAGTTGGTTCAGCCTTTATAGAAAATATTGAGCTTCTTTTCGGAACAGTTTTTGCACAACGAACAAAAAGCCTGGTCTGATTCTTTATTATACTCCAGCCACGTTGATTTTGATAACCACGACTGTTGAAAACTCCTTTTCTCATCTTGTACATCTTTCTTTTGTATTACTTCAGTTTGCAAGACGGGTGTCAAATTCTGACTGTCACTGGATGAATTACCTTTTTCCACTTATTTTTTTCGGTAACTTTATTAGGTATTCATCCTTATTTTTTTATTAATGGTCTCATGAATTGAGAATTAGCATGGATAAAACTAGAACTAGCAGCTAGAGTGCGCCACAAGATTACAGGGACAGTTAAAAAAACAAGGGGGGAGTGAAAAGCAGCACTTGCCTGTTTTAGTACATCGTATTTAGTTGTGCTCTTGTACATATTTTATATTAAACTTATTTTTAAAGACTAGAAAGTAATCAAGTGTAGTCTGAAGTGTAAAACACAATCACACCTCAACTACCCGCTGAATTGAGGTTGCATGACTTTTTTCCTTGGGCACTCATGGACGCCTTTCAAATGAAGCTGGATCAGCGCCTCATTTTTAAAACATGCAATGGCGCAGTGATTTTTTTCAGGCTTTTTTTCACACCACATCTCCTTTAAAAATGAGGCCCTCAGTCACAAGCAGCAGCTCCCAAAAGCTAAGCGCCCCCCCCCCCCCCCCCCCCCCCCCAGCTGACACTTAGTGGACATCTGTGAATAAAAATATTGCTAAAACGAAAGTGGAGGAGGGGCAGCCGTTCCCAGTGGCAAACAAGGGAGCTGGTGTTGTTTCCAGTGTCTGAGAGAGAGGTGCTACCTACACGAGTGCTGGAGTCAGAGGAGCTGCCCAACTGAGTGCTGGAGAAAGAGGTGTTACTGCTGCTGAAATACTCTCCACCCCTGCCAGCTACACAGGACTACTACCTGGGCATTGTGGAGGGCTTGCATTCGTGCCCCAAATGCGGAAAGTGTGGGCACTTCATGGTGAACTGCCGAAGTATCTTGCGTGGTAGTCAGCAAGAATCGCAGAATGCCAACAGACACCAGTACAACCCCTGCAGAGGTGCTGTCTGCCCAACTGCTGGAGAGACAGGAGCCACCTCTGCAAGCGTCAGCCCTTTCAAGGGCTCCTACAAAAGACATGAGCTAGGAGTGGAGCACCAGCGGAGAGCAGGAGCAGTGACAGCCACCAAAACAACCCCCGGAGAGGGAGGTGCTGCTGCCCGACTGCCAGAGAGACGAGCTGCTGCTACAAGAGCCAACCCTTTCAAGGGCTCCTGCAAAGGGCGCTAGTCAAGAGCAGGCACCAGTGGAGACCGGAAGCGGCAACTACTGCTCGTAACACTGCTGGAGTGCACTGCGCCACCATTAGCATTGCCATCCTCTGTGAGGGCACCCCCTTACAGACGCCAGGGGTCATCAGAGGGATTAAACGGGCACCCGACTAAAGACCCAGGATCACTCCGACAGGAGAAGAGGAGACTGCCTCCATTACAACCCACCCGCAAGGATCCGTAGGGATAAAACCAGACATGAGGGTAGAGAGGTTACGTTTTAAGGGGGGAGGTGGCCGATTGTGGCCATGAGTTGCATTGCACCCTGCAGACTTTTAGGTACAAAAAGAGACTAATGTGGGGGCAATGTAGCGATCTATGCATTTGTGTTTATGTACCGTTTTGTGTTTGCATACTGTGTGTGTTATTCCCTCCTCGTCGTATTCTGCCATTGCTTGCCTTTTGTTTGTGTATTTCCATACCATGCGACCCGCTGTTTGTTTGTCTGCCCTGGTCTGTTCTCATTGGTTGTTTGTCTGTCTGTGCCCATGGTCCTGGTCTTGGTCAGTGGGATGTGTCCTAAGCCTGGTATACTTTTGCATAAGGGGGTGGGCTAAGCCTATAAGGAGGGCTGTTCTGGGAGTTGTGCTTCTTGCCATGGTTGCTGTGCTCCTATATGTGAATCCTGTGTTGCCATCATGAGCTGTGGTCTCTGGTCTGAGTGATGGAAGTGGGCCCACAGAAATAAAGACAAAGGATCTGAACAAGCAACCAGAGACTGTTTTCTGCTGCCTGCTAAACACTACAATACCTGCGTACAGCTACTGGGGTTGAGAGATTGAGTGATCTTTTGGTTATTGCAAGCTAACATAACAAGCAAAAACATTAGACTTACAAATACAGGCTGGTGTTGATAAATTTGCCAAGACGAATGCAAGAAGGCACCCAGTTTTAGTTTATTTGTGATTATCTGTATAAACATTTTATTTAAAACTTAGCAGTTTATGTTCATTGGTCTATATTTGATACAAAGTGCCATTCTTTGTGGAAAGCAGGTAAAATGTTTCAAACTTAAGGTTGTAAGCATGTATCAAATCTGGTGAGATGTATTCGGACAGACCCTCTGAAATAACTGCGATCTTATCCCTGGCTCTTTTTGTAAAGCCCATGCATGACAATTTTTTTTCAGTGATCTAAGAATAGTCTGAAGTCCCTAGCTCTTACTGTAAAAATGAAATGATATATATATATATATATATATATATATATATATATATTATATATATATATATATATATATATATATATATATATATATATATATATGTACTGCTATTTGTTTAATGTAGCAATAGTTACTGTATGTATAACTTAAATGTTTACTGTTCTGGGATACTGAATTCAGTTAGCTTTAAAGCCTTTACTTTTATCCACTATAAAATCACAAGTCTCAGTGAAAATGAGGACCATAACATTACACACTTTATTACTATAAAATAAGACTTAAGTGGAAGGACATTTCTGAGTTTGTTATAAACCAATGCTGTCCTTTAAAAATACTTGCGTTGCATATTTTGTATAATTTGTTTTAAAGAGTAAGAATGATTTTGATAAAGCACAGCACGCTATCTCGTTGTAAATTGGCCCAATTACTGCCATTTTTCCTCATTCATGATGCTATTTGCGACAAAGAATGATCAATGTTGACACAACTTTGCCCCCCCCCCACCCGAATTTTTCTGAAATGATACCCCTGAGTTAACTGTAAGCTTCACCTTGTGAGGATTATCAAACAGCTAGGCATCACTTCAATGACTCGTCAGCTGTTTCTAGTTATTTCAGTTCTTAGATGATTCTGAATATCTAATCTAATAGCTAGTCTTGGTCATGGTTTCAGTCACACATAGTATGAACTTGTATTTTCAACTGTGCAACTCTGAGCATTGTTTAAAGACCCAATCAACAATCTTCATGAATATAGCCGTACCATTCAATGCATGGATGTGGGCTGCCTAGATAACGCTGCAGATGCTTTTCATGCATTCATCTTGTATATGTACAAGAAATAGTGTCCATTTTAAAATTCTAAATACAACAAAATGAAATGAATAATGTTTAATTTATGATACACTTTTCTGGTTTAAAAAGGAAAGTGAAAAAGTATTGTAGTGATTAGGGTATAGGCAACAGAGTTTGACAAGACAATTTGATTCGACTTGGATACCCCTAAATGTAACTTAATTTAGCATCAGAAACGTATCAATACTGGTCTGGTTCCTAAAAGCTGACTGATCCTCAAACATCTTCTAGTTGGCTCTTAAAGAATCATAATGATTCAACATCAACAATGTGGCCACCTAATTCATTCCATACACACCCCATTCTTTGTGTTAATCTCTGTCTCTACTCAGTTTCCACCCATGTCCCTAATCCTGGCTACAATTCCACACACCTTACAGATCAAGCATGCTGTATGAATGCAACCCATTGTTGTTAAATGGCATATTAGATATATTCTCCATAGTCTTGGGGCATAGGAATAATTAAAGGGCCTTGTGGCAAAGTGGTTGGCAAGGGGAACAGATGTCGCGGTGATGAGGTGCAGGAGTGATGAACAGACAACAGTGATTCAGTGAATAAGTGCTTTATTGCTCTTTTCCAGGTCTGGCGACCGTCAAAAATAATAAATCCCCGGCAATACACAACAATGTGTAAAGCACGGGGATAATGAAACCAAGGGCACAGTCCTGAACAAAAACAATGGTACGGTCACCAGTCCTGGGTGATCGAAAACGTGCAGGTGCTCAGTGCAGTGGTGCTCCGGATAGTGCTCTCCTTTCGACAGCTCCGGAGACGTGCGTTAACTGTCTAGTGCTAAATACAAAAACAGACAGTTACACGGACAGACACAACAATACCAAACACTAACACAATCCACTCTGAGAGTTCCTCTCTCAGTCCTTCTCTCTCTCCACTCGTTTAACCCAAACGAAGGAGAAGATCAGCGTTACCCTGGCCCCTATATGTAATCCCGCATGATATCGAGATAAACGGTTGCAGCTGCCTTATTACTTGCAGCTGCCACTCGTTTACCTTTCAAATCAATACGGTCTTACAACAGAGTCGCGCTTCCCTCCAGGCTGACCCACTTCCCTGACCCGGAAACGAACTGTCAGGCCAGCCCTTCCAGATACTTCTCCTCCCGTTCTTTAGCACCCTCACAGGTTGGGAGGAAGATTCATCACCAGAACTCATCTTTCCGTCACATATCCCACCGCTCAGAGTGGAGCCGAAGGAACACTCGGCTAAATCTACCTTCCCCATTACTCCCCCCTCCCGGGAAAAATAATCCGCATTTTGGTGGTCTTTCCCCGCACGGTGTACCATGTGGTACATGAAGGGCTGCAATGCCAGATACCACCGAGTTATCCGGGCATTGCTGTCCTTCATTGTGCTTAACCACTTGAGTGGGGCGTGGTCTGTGACCAGATCAAATGAGTGTCCCAGCAGGTAGTATCGTAAAGAGTGAGTAGCCCATTTAATGGCCAAACACTCTTTTTCGACTACGGAGTAGTTGCGTTCCCGAGGTAACATTTTTTTACTGAGGTATAATATCGGGTGTTCTACTCCAGCTACTTTTTGGGACAAGACTGCACCCAAACCTACATCGATGCGTCGGTGTGGAGGATGCGAATGCGTCGGTGTGGAGGATGAATCTCTTGGTGAAATCCGGTGTGATAAGAGTGGGGGCCTGGCAAAGTGTACGCTTAATAGTATCAAACGCTCCCTGACACTCAGCTGACCATTTAATTAAATTTGGAGCACTCTTTTTGGTGAGGTCGACTAACGGGTTAACCACTGTGGCGTACTCGGGGATGAAGCGGCGGTAATAACCGGCTAAGCCCAGTAGTGACCTCACCTGAGTCTTGGTTTTGGGGATCGCTGCATCAACCAAAGCCTGGATTTTGGTGACTACAGGTCTCACCCTTCCATTCCCCATTAAAAATCCCAAATATTGAGTCTCTGTTTTGGCAAACGCACATTTCCTCAAGTTAGCTGTCAGCCAGGCTGCCCTTAGAGACTGAAGAACGGCTGCAACCCTAGCCAAATGCTCTCGCCAGGTGGAGCTGTATATCACCACGTCATCAATATACGCTGCTGCATATTCATGATGTGGGCGTAAAACCTGGTCCATCAGTCTCTGAAAGGCAGCGGGCACACCATGTAGCCCAAACGGCATGGTTTTAAAGTGGAACAGCCCTTCTGGTGTTGAAAATGCGGTTTTCTCTCTGGAGCTGCGGGTTAAAGGGATTTGCCAGTATCCCTTCGTCAGGTCCAGAGTGGAAATAAACCTCGCTTTTCCCAGTCTGTCTAAAAGTTCGTCGACCCGAGGCATGGGATATGCATCGAACTTAGCAATAGCGTTCACCTTTCTGAAATCCACACAGAAGCGGTTGGTGCCGTCTTTCTTAGCCACTATGACGATCGGACTGCACCACTCGCTCCTGGAAGGCTCAATCACCCCAAGCTCGAGCATATCCCATACCTCTTTGCGAACGCCACTTCGTCGACTTTCCGGGATCCGGTACGGTCTCTCTCGCACTGTGACACCTGGTGGAGAGATAATGTCATATTCAACTAAGTTTGTCCTGCCGGGCACGTCAGAAAAAACATCGCTGAACTCCTCAATAAGCTTACGCAGCTCTCTTTGCTGATCCGGAACCAATTGTTCCCCCATAGAAATCGCTCTTGTGCTCGGGGTCTCTGGACAGGGACCTAAATCATCCTCCATATTGCCTGGGGCTATAAATAAGACCTCCCTTGCCTGCCAGGGCTTTAACAAATTGACATGATAAATTTCACGTTCATTTCGGCGATCGGGCTGTCTAATTTCATAATTTACTTTCCCTATAGCCCGAATCACCTCATACGGCCCCTGCCATTTAGCACACAGTTTCGATTCAGATGAGGGAAGTAGCAGCATTACCTTGTCCCCTGGTCGAAAGGTTCGAATCCGTGCATTTTTGTTGTAATGCTGCTGTTGTCGGTGCTGAGCCGATCTGAGGTTGTCTTGGGCCAAACGACCGACCAAATCCAGCCGATCTCGTAGTAGGAGCACATACTTCACTACATTTTTAGACGAGCCTTTGTGCTCCTCCCACCCCTCCCTCAGCAGGTCGAGAATGCCGCGAGGCTGCCGGCCGTACAGGAGCTCAAAGGGGGAGAACCCCGTTGAACTCTGCGGCACTTCTCTCACCGCAAAAAGGAGGTAGGGAAGAAGCGATGCCCAATGTTTCTGCTCCTGTGTTACAAATCGCCTCAGCATCGACTTTAAGGTCTGATTAAAACGTTCAACCAAACCGTCCGATTGTGGATGATAAACGGACGTCCTGATGGGACGTATTTTTAATATTTTGTACACCTGCTGTAACGTATTGGACAAAAAATTGGTTCCGTGATCAGTCAAAATCTCCTTGGGGATCCCTACTCTAGCCATAATCTGCGCTAACTCGGTGGCTATTGCAGCTGCACTAGTGGACCTCAATGGAACTGCCTCTGGGTATCGCGTTGCATAATCCACCACTACTAATATATGCGTATACCCAGAGTCAGAAGGTAGCAACGGGCCCATTATGTCCATTGCAATGCGCTCGAACGGAGTGGAAATAATCGGCAGTGGGACCAAAGGAGCGGGGCGCACTCGACCTGGCGCTACTCGCTGGCAGTCTGGGCATGTGGCTACATATTTCGACACATCAGTATGAAGACCGAGCCAATAGAATCGAGCCAATATTCGCTCCCTCGTCTTCTCGGCTCCGAGGTGCCCCGCAAAAGGGATATCATGCGCCAGCCTCATGACCTCGGTCCGACAAGACGGGGGAACCAATAATTGTGTTACAGGCTGTCCTGTGCCCGCGGCTAGGTTTACCCTATATAGTAATTGCCCCTTTATACTGAAATGTGGATATACTAGCGGCCCAGCGCCATCAACATCCTTACCTTCAATGGACCGGACCTGCCCCCAAGCGTGCACCAGTGACGGGTCGTTCTTTTGGCCCCACACTAGGTCCGCGCTTGAGTACCACGGGTCCGGTATATTGAGAGGGGCTGGAATAACCTCTGCCCTAGTCGGCCCAGTAACCTCGCTCTCTCGGTCGCACTGCGTTCCCACTCCCTTCGACTGGCGTTTGTTACCATTACAGCACTCTCCCACCAGACCCCAGCCTTGTCTCAAAGACGCTCCCTCCCATTTCGCGGTCCGTCTCTCCTTATTTGTTTTTCTAGGACGGAACAGAGGGGAAAACATTTCAGGATGAAAAGGAAACACATCACCAATCCGTTCCTTTTTCCCTTTTTCTGCCACGCTTACGTGTGTGGCTGAGACTGCCATTATTTGCACCAATTCTTTGAATTTTGGCCAGTCTCGGCCCAGAATAACTGGGTGCGGCAACCTTTCCGCCACCCCGACTACAAGGTGACGTTTTATCGGTCCTACCGATAAATATACTTTTAGGGTGGGGTATGCCGCCGTGTCTCCATGGATACAGGAGATGGCCACCTGACCTTGTGGCCGCCACGACATACCGCCCAAGAGAGCTGTCCTGATCAAGGTTTGCTCACACCCTGTGTCCACTAACGCGTGGGTTTTCACATTCCCTAAAACCACGTCAATCAGACAGGGCCCCTCCCAACCGTTTTCCCCCTGCTTACCCGTTCCAGGTGTCCAGTTGCATGCAGCCACGTCACACTCCATAGCAGCGGGGCATGACCTGGCCCTATGTCCCGGCTGGTTACACCTAAAACAGAGTGGAGGGACAGAGGGGGCATAGGTTAAATATCTGTCCCACTGCTGGTAGGGCAACGGGGCAGGGGCAACACCTCTACCCCAGCTGGGGGCCATCCTCGGTCTCCATGGGGGGGAGGCAAGGGGGCCCAACGGGGTCAGAGGTCTGGGTGCCGGGACCGAGGGTGATGGTGGTGGTGTTGGAGGAGAGGGAGGGAGAGGTTGGTCCCTGAGCAGGGTAGGGGCTGACAGGATCCCGACCCGGGCTGACGTCAAAGAGTCCTCAAAATCTTCGGCCAATTTGACCGCCTCCTCCAGGGTGTCAGGGTTGTGGCGCCGTACCCACGCCTGAGTTTCGGCGCCGACCACATGGCAGAATTGTTCCACCACAATGGCTTCCCCCATTTGTTGAGCGGTATTCTTCTCCGGGGTCAGCCAATGGACCATGTGGTCGCACAACCGCTGTGCCACCACCCTGGGGCGTGCGTCCGGTGGGTCTCCGCGGTGATGTTCAGACGACGGAGGATAGCCTGCTTGACTAGGTCATAGTCAGTGGCGTACTGGTCGCTCAGGGCTTGGTAGGCTGCCTGCGCTTCCCCGACCAGGCAAGGTCCCAGCTGGCTTGCCCAGAACTCCCTAGGCCATCCCGTCGCGGTTGCCAGCCGCTCGAACGCCACCAAAAATGCCTCCGGATCATCCTCCGCCGTCATTTTCATGGCCCGTGCCTTCGGGGCCGACATCAATGATGTTCCGGTAGGGGTCGCTCCTGCAGCAACGATCAGCCCTACCCATTCAATGAGCACCGTATAGCGCTCCTCCCTCCGTCTCTCCTTTCCAGGTCTGGCGACCGTCAAAAATAATAAATCCCCGGCAATACACAACAATGTGTAAAGCACGGGGATAATGAAACCAAGGGCACAGTCCTGAACAAAAACAGCGGTACGGTCACCAGTCCTGGGTGATCGAAAACGTGCAGGTGCTCAGTGCAGTGGTGCTCCGGATAGTGCTCTCCTTTCGACAGCTCCGGAGACGTGCGTTAACTGTCTAGTGCTGAATACAAAAACAGACAGTTACACGGACAGACACAACAATACCAAACACTAACACAATCCACTCTGAGAGCTCCTCTCTCAGTCCTTCTCTCTCTCCACTCGTTTAACCCAAACGAAGGAGAAGACTAGCGTTACCCTGGCCCCTATATGTAATCCCGCATGATATCGAGATAAACGGTTGCAGCTGCCTTATTACTTGCAGCTGCCTCTCGTTTACCTTTCAAATCAATACGGTCTTACAACAGAGTCGCGCTTCCCTCCAGGCTGACCCACTTCCCTGACCCGGAAACGAACTGTCAGGCCAGCCCTTCCAGATACTTCTCCTCCCGTTCTTTAGCACCCTCACAGGTTGGGAGGAAGATTCATCACCAGAACTCATCTTTCCGTCACAGGCCTGAATCATAGGAAACTGGAACACATGGATAATTGGAAATATTGATGCAGGACTAAAGCTGTTAAGGACTTCATAAACAAAAAGTAAAACTGCTAACATCCTTCACATATAAAGGTTCTATAAAAATGGTAATTTTGCCTACAGGTGATAAAAATAAAATAAATGTCATTTAAGAGCATAAGAACATAAGAAAGTTTACAAACGAGAGGAGGCCATTCGGCCCATCTTGCTCATTTGGTTGTTAGTAGCTTATGGATCCCAGAATCTCATCAAGCAGCTTCTTGAAGGATCCCAGGGTGTCAGCTTCAACAACATTACTGGGGAATTGCTTCCAGACCCTCACAATTCTCTGTGTAAAAAAGTGCCTCCTATTTTCTGCTCTGAACGCCCCTTTGTCTAATCTCCATTTGTGACCCCTGGTCCTTGTTTCTTTTTTCAGGCTGAAAAAGTCTCTTGGGTCGACCCTGTCAATACCTTTTAGAATTTTGAATGCTTGAATTAGGTCGCCATGTAGTCTTCTTTGTTCAAGACTGAACAGATTCAGTTCTTTTAGCCTGTCTGCATATGACATGCCTTTTAAGCCCGGAATAATTCTGCTCGCTCTTCTTTGCACTCTTTCTAGAGCAGCAATATCTTTTTTATAGCGAGGTGACCAGAACTGCACACAATATTCAAGATGAGGTCTTACTAGTGCATTGTACAGTTTTAACGTTACTTCCCTTGATTTAAATTCGACACTTTTCACAATGTATCTGAGCATCTTGTTAGCCTTTTTTATAGCTTCCCCACATTGTCTAGATGAAGACATTTCTGAGTCAACAAAAACTCCTAGGTCTTTTTCATAGATTCCTTCTCCAATTTCAGTATCTCCCATATGATATTTATAATGTACATTTTTATTTCCTGCGTGCAGTACCTTACACTTTTCTCTATTAAATGTCATTTGCCATGTGTCTGCCCAGTTGTGAATCTTGTCTAGATCATTTTGAATGACCTTTGCTGCTACAACAGTGTTTGCCACTCCTCCTACTTTTGTGTCGTCTGCAAATTTAATAAGTTTGCTTACTATACCAGAATCTAAATCATTAATGTAGATTAGGAATAGCAGAGGACCTAATACTGATCCCTGTGGTACACCACTGGTTACCACACTCCATGTGTTAATCTCTTTTTTTTGCCACATTCTTATTTTTTACCCATCTGTATCAAATCATATGCAGGCCCACAAGCAACCTTGCTCATTTAGGAGCTCCATCTTTAATCAATGCAATCTTGTAATATTTGATCAAATGTCATAATGCTAAACACAGGGAACATTGAAGTTGTTTAAACCTGAGCTGTTCTTAATGCAATTTTATACAATTACTCAAAATAATGTCTTTGGTCTTTAATGTAATCTGTGCTAAGATGCACTGACCAGGACTGCTGCAGTTTATGTTTACTGGATGGGAAGTGTGATGGATGAACAGGCTACACACAGAGGGCTCCATATGAACACACAGAGTTAAAGCCCCAATCAACTATTCCCATGACATTAGTATCCTACCTGTGGCTCCTCTGGTGCAGACCAGACTAGGACCTTGTTCCAACCCGTTTCTTCAATATTTAATTGATGCTAGGAATGTTCAGTCAAACAAACCAAGACTGGAACAAGGTCCCGCTGTCGGCCCGCTATGGTACACTGGTAAAAAGGTAATTATCACCACATTAAGCCAAATCATTTCCAATTAGATGAAAACAAAACAATACTTTATTTTGACCACTTATTAACTAAATCAGGATATTAAGAACTCATTTATGTCAAGAAATGCACTTGCCTAAGCAGGCTTTGCCTGAAGAATGTACAGATCAATTCCATAACCCAAGAAATTCTATTTACACGATTATATTTTCAGTTAAATAGTTGTATTATTAAGAATAATATTAATAATAAGAATAACCATGGTAATATTTTAGATATTTATAAAAATTTTGTTAGTATTCACGGGGGGGGGGGGGGGGGTGGGGGAGTGTGATAACATTATCAAACAATAATTTAACTTTTCATAATATTAACATTAATAATTATTTGGGACAGGTTAGCAAGTATTTTTCCATATACAAAATACACCACTTACAATAAATTGTACTTTAATTGATAAACCAGAGATATACTCTTCTTCCATACAGTATTCACAACTAGCCATTTTATTTACAATACAATACTTTCCCCCTTGATCACCACCCCCTCTCTTCAAGCCTTTACTGAAGCTTAAAATTCACGGAGTCCACCACATAGATTGCAATGATAGATTTATTCAGTATGAATCAATACAAATCGAGAAAGAGAGCTAGGAAACACAATTCGTATTTGTTACATTTAATGTAGTTACTTGCTTAATACAATACAAATCCCATATGTATTGTCTGCATTGTACTACCATAAATACCAAGAAGCAAAAAGCCTTTTGATGCAGTCTGCTTTTAGTCTCATTGTGCATCTGGACTGTGACTGTGTACAAGAGAAAAGCAGGACCAACAGAATTGCTTGTAAAAAAAAAAAAAAAAAGTTTTTGCTCCAGTGCAAAATAAATAAATAAAATAAACAATATAGGTGCAAACAAGAGCCCTTCAGTTTTCCATTCAACTTTAACTGAATTTAACAATACAGTAGTTTGACATTCATTCACCGATCTTTTTCTGCCCGTTTGAGTTTGAAGTTTATTCTTGGTTTAAAAATCACAAATCTTTCAATGAGGTAAGAGTTAGAGATCTACGAATATGGATCCAGTAACAGCTTTTATTCCTATTAAAACATTTTGCACTGGAGCAAAAGTATAGTAAGCATGCCCGATAGTTTCATACCGAGAATACCTTCTGCAATGTCCACTGGGAACACACACCTGTTTGATTATCAGTCAAAAGTTTCCATCTCCACAAGCCAACAGTATACCTTGCCTAACCATGTCCCAAAACCACTCACACAACCACCATGAGCTCAGTATTAGGAAAGGGAAGTGAAGGCAGATAGGGATACATAGGAAACACACACGCACAGGCTTATATTCTAAAGCAAATATTAGATCTGAGGCAGTCGCGCTAAAAGAACCTAAATATAAACTTTTTTTGGTCATTTCATTAATACTTATATTTGTTAAATTCAATAATTACTCTCTCTCTATATATATATATATATATATATATATATATATATATATATATATATATTATATATATATATATATATATATATATAAACAGCTCTGTATATATATATCAGTTTCTCTGGTTTTACTATTTATAGGTATGTGTTTGGGTAAAATGAACATTTTTGTTTTATTCTATAAACTACTGACAACATCTCTCCCAAATTCCAAATAAAAATACTGTCATTTAGAGCATTTATTTGCAGAAAATGACAACTGGTCAAAATAACAAAAAAGATGCAGTGTTGTCAGACCTCGAATAATGCAAAGAAAATAAGTTCAGATTAATTTTTAAACAACACAATACTAATGTTTTAACTTAGGAAGAGTTCAGAAATCAATATTTGGTGGAATAACCCTGATTTTCAATCACAGCTTTCATGCGTCTTGGCATGCTCTCCACCAGTCTTTCACATTGATGTTGGGTGACTTTATGCCACTCCTGGCGCAAAAATTCAAGCAGCTCGGCTTTGTTTGATGGCTTGTGACCATCCATCTTCCTCCTGATCACATTCCAGAGGTTTTCAATGGGGTTCAGGTCTGGAAATTGGGCTGGCCATGACAGGGTCTTGATCTGGTGGTGCTCCATCCACACCTTGATTGACCTGGCTGTGTGGCATGGAGCATTGTCCTGCTGGAAAAAACCAATCCTCAGAGTTGGGGAACATTGTCAGAGCAGAAGGAAGCAAGTTTTCTTCCAGGACAACCTTGTACTTGGCTTGATTCATGCCAAATCTGCCCGATTCCAGCCTTGCTGAAGCACCCCTAGATCATCACCGATCCTCCACCACATTTCACAGTGGGTGCGAGACACTGTGGCTTGTAGGCCTCTCCACTTCTCTGTCTAACCATTAGACTACCAGGTGTTGGGCAAAGCTGAAAATTGGACTCATCTGGGGGTGCTTCAGCAAGGCTGGAATCGGGCAGATTTGTCGAGGTCTGACAACACTGCATCTTTTTTGTTATTTTGACCAGTTGTCATTTTCTGCAAATAAATGCTCTAAATGACAGTATTTTTATTTGGAATTTGGGAGAGATGTTGTCAGTAGTTTATAGAATAAAACAAAAATGTTCATTTTACCCAAACACATACCTATAAATAGTAAAACCAGAGAAACTGATCATTTTGTAGTGGTCTCTTAATTTTTTCCAGAGCTGTATATTTAGATGTAGTTTTTTTGGCAATAAATACAGCACAAGCTTTTTGTATATATTTATAAAATAAAGTGTATCTAAAAAGACAGGGTATTTAAGTACATTGAAATATTTATCCTTCACCATCAGGAATGAAGATAGGGCCACATTCTCAAAGCTATTTACTACAAAGTGTCATTAACACAATTTCTTTTCAGAAATGAAACATGCACACAATAAAATTAACAATGCAGGCATTTAATTAAGTCTTAAGCCATTAAAAAAAAAAAAAATAATCTCACAGAAAAACAATACACTAATGACAATTTGGAGTAAAAAGCTTTTAGCCCCAGATCATATTGTCAAACAATTCCTTTTATTACACACTGAATGCACAGCACTACTACAAATGGCTTTGGTTAAAGGTTTTTCTCAGAAGTGGCTGCATTTTAGCATTTCAATATCAGGCTTTCCACATACGGGTCCAGCTCTAGACAGGACCATTTAGATTTGGTCACTATGTACAGAGGTCAGGTGTCAGCAGAGGGGAGAAGGACTGGATAGACAAGAGCATTGTAACCTTTTCACCGTTTGGTATAAAACACTACCCTTTGCCAGTAAATAAAAATAATAAAAAAAACAAATTAACAACAATCAGGATAAAACATAAGCTTCTATTTCAGCAGCAGAAGCAGCAAGAAAAATGAGTCTTGTATGTTACCATCTAGGCAATATACTGTAGGGAATTCAAATTCTGTGTAGCAGCATTATGTCTTCAGCAGGATAAGGAAGTAAAGATACATATATAAGTGAAGAAATGATACACATGAAATGATACAGAAGAAATTATATATTATAATACCATATATGCTGATTCACAAACATAGGCTATAACAGGACCTTATATAATACTTGACTCCAGCATTACTTGGTGTTGGTCTAAAAAAATATAAAATAAAATAAGTACAGCAGTGATGGTTTGTTATAGGTTCTGTGACTACATAACCCCCCCTCCCAATCACTTTAGCCAGTTATTTTCTTTTCTCACCCATAAACAATACTGCCTATTAAGTCCGAAGGGACTTATCAACAGTAAAGACTGTGACAACAGCAGTTGGGTGCTTGTTTTTTTTTACGGTAGTACAAAAATACAAGAAACTTACAAGACACTTATACACACACACACACACACACACACACACACACACACACACACACACACTTTAGTAGTGATCCTCCCAATGTGTTTAAAGTGCCACAGTTCAAATGTCTCAGACGTCATCACCGTCTCTCTCTTTCTGTTGCTGATCCCCGATGGTAATTGGAATCACTGAGGATCCTGCTCTGATTGAAATTCACAGGAGGAGCGATTAATCCCCTCGTCTGCTGCTGCTTCTTCATCAGTATAAGTACTAACTGGAATTTTGAAGCTTCGTCAACCCTTCCTCATAGACGCGCAGGATAGCTTCACACACAAACCGGTACTGACCCTGTGATAAACACAACAACACAGAAGCAAGATTACTACACAGTTGTTACACTAACACACATCACTGTTTATGATGCCTGGTGAAGTATAGTAAACAAGGAACTACTTTATTTTAAAATGTGGAGGAATGATTTATGGCAATAAAATGTTTCCTGCAACTCCATGGACACGGACTCACAAGATATGTTGCTGTGAAAAAAAAACCAGAATTTAGAACCTTATGAAATTTGGTTCTAAAGAGAGCACATTCAGGGTGTTGTGAAATCAGTCTAATTTCATTGCTGGAATTAGGGTTATTTAAAACATACTATCCTTCACTGTGAAATGAATTTAACACTAAAAATGTACTTTCCTGTGTACAAGATGTGGCCCACACATAATACACACTCTTTTTCCATGGGTTGTTTATACTCATGTAGCAGGAGAGATCTGTGCTGACTCTGCTGGCGTGTTCACAGTACTGCAGGAAGAGGGTGGCAGTCGTCCAACAACCGCCTGTGAGTCATGGCAGTGACACGGGGAGGTGGGAAAGTGGGTGTGTGGACTTTCCCCCTCTCTGAATGGCTGAGAGGCAAGTCTTGGGAGATTGCTAGCCCTATAAAAAAATGCTCTGCTGTTTCCTCAGGTCTGTCCTGTTAAAACACGCTGAGAGTGCAGAAGAGCAGGTCCAGGAGTGGGAATCAGCCGGGAGAAAAAAAAGAGTCTCACAGTGAGAGCGGGGAGCCCTTGGGCAGACCCCGAAGCATTGTAAAAGAGCAGGCTAGTTAGCCAGCAGTGTAGGACGGTGAGCTGGGTCGCACGGGTAGCGGCGACTGGGATATAGCTGTCACATGCAGCACCTTTTCTTTGTAGTTTTGTTACTGTTTTATTTTCCCTGTTTCTTTGTGCCTTCTGTTTTGAATTATTGTTTCGAAGCACCTGCAAGGGTGCTGGTATTGTGTACCATCGCTTGGTATGCCCGTGGTTCTGTTTACCATCGTTGGTAAATCAGACCACAGACCCACAGCGCCATCTGTGGGAGAAAAGAAAAAATAGCAACCCGAAATAAAACTGGGCACCTGTGCAGTGTTGCCAAATTCACCTGTCTGTCTCCTGTGTCAGTGAATTACCCACCACCCTTCCACAACTCATTACAGGTCATCCTTACAAAGACTATCCTCTATTTTCCACAGTTATAAGTGCTGCTGAAATATATAATAATGTCAAAAATGAAGAAAAGTAAATACATAAAGTAAAAGTAATGGAAACTCTATTGACAGCATCAGTCTCGGTTGCATTTACTGAGAAAGTGTCATAGCTTTAAACAACATTGGACTAAAGAAGTGTTGAAAATAAAGGTCTTAATGCAGACAGCAGGGCCATTGATCTTATTCTCTACTGCTGCTGCTGCTTGGCTTTAAGCCTGCCCTTGAGGAACCATTGCCCTCAGGTGGTGTGAGAGAGCCAGTGATTCCCAGCTCACAGTAATACCTGGAGTGTCATAAATAGCAGTGCACACTGGAACAGTGTTGCACAACAAAAGTGAGTTATGACATGGTCCCACAAAAATGGCATTGTTTGTGGTTAATTTTCAATACCCACCCCTCACTTAATGATTGTTAAGTCCTACTAGTATAGACTAACATGGGCAAAGTGCTAACTGGAAAGCAAGCAGGTATAATTGTATAAGATTCAGGCCCCTGAACTAGGACTGTGGCAAACCCCACCAAAAGTTTCCAGAGTATAACAGAAAATTGCTGGCTTTATAAGTCTACGCAGATGATTAAAAATGTGTCAATATCCATTAGACAAAATGTGTCTGCTGTGTCAACCCATGGCAACAGGTGCTGCTGCTACGTTTACCTTTCACGTTGCTATAGTCACTGAAAGTTTAATGGAGAAATTACAGAAGTAATACAGAAGGAATATTCCAGCAATGATTGGTTTGTGGGTTTCCTGCAGTATTTGTGAAATGGAACACACACACACCTTTACAGGTTTCTTCCAGGTTAACCATCCAGCTGGTTAGAAAAAATAAACAGGCTTGAAATTAATATAACCACAGTGAAATTTCAGCTGGATACGCACACTCAATAATTCCCATCAATAAAAGACAGGGTGAGTAAGTTGAACAATAACAACAATAATAATAATAATAATAATAATAATAATAAATCTAATTCCGTTTTTAAATACAAATTCGTACTTCTGTTTGTTCATTTTCCAGTGTCCATTTATTCAGCGCTTGTCAGGTCCAATTTATTTTCACACACACTGTTTATTTTACACACACTGTTTAATATAATTTTTTTTCAGAGTAAAACAGGTTTAAAAGGCACAGCAAAGGACACTCAGTACTACATCTCCAGCCAAGCCCCACCCCTTGTTCGCTGTATTTTTCACATACCTCTTCATAGTTGTGCATAATGCTAAGTCCTCTCCTGATCCAAGTCATTATTGTATTACTATAACATCTCAAAAAGTTCTGCAAATGTCCGTGATATTCTTTCAGCACTGGATGCGGAAGCAGCTATCTCCTTTGTTTGTGTCCGTGTTATCTCTCTGGTGCAGGGCTATGTGTATTGCTCAAATATGCCCACCCCCCCTTGTTTTTTTTGGCTTCTCTCGCTCCTAATCGGTCTCACTCGGCCATTGAAAGGTTTTCTCTGTGCTTGATGTCTTTTTGATGATGTCCGACATCTGACTGGAAAGGGAAAATTGTAATGTCGGCCCTGCATTTTTTTTTTTTTTTTTTTTTTAACTGTATAATAAAAATCTAAATTATACTCACTTTGAGTGTAGATAAGCTCTGGACCAACTTTCTTATTCAATAACACTGTGTCTGTTTTAGTACCTATACCTGTTTCATTCTAAAAGCAGTACAACAATTCAGTGTTTTACCAATGCCAGAAGCAACAGTCCAAGAATTCTGCGTCTCAATCATAGGCACCTAACTTTGTTAAAAATGTGGGCGGCAAACTGAAGAACTAACTGCAGAGTGCTCTGTATTGCTGCGGGAGAGGCACTTTTCCAGAGTGCGCTTGAAGAAACTTGCACAAAACGCACAGAAACTGCGGTTCACTAGTGCCTCCTTAGTGTGCTATGGCATCAGGCAAGAAGAGCATTTGCCGTGCTTGTTCTCAACAGGCAGACTAGCCCTGCATGTCTCGCAGGGATAAAACCCAGGCATGATGCAAGTAGCAATGCAGTGTACAGTAACACCATCTAAGTGCTGCCTCAGTCTGCTTAAAAGTCAGCAACCCGGCTGTTCAAGACCAGCTTGGTACTGGACCAGGTAATTGCGGTACCCGTGCTGTAATCTGGTCCTGGTTCAGTACGGTACAGTACAGTACTGGGAATGGAGTGGGTAGGTGACCTCGGTACTGGTCCACCAGTTCAGTTACTGCGGGTAGCACTATGCAGGGATGCCCACCTGTGCAAGTTACTGGCAAAACCACTCAGTCAGTACTCATATGAGACTGAGGGAAGCCTGCTTGTTAGAATGAACTAACAGCCCTCGTAATGGTGATGCAGAGCTGTCACCAAAATGACATCAAGATGCTGTGGGAAGGATCCCCAAAGCAGCCTCTTGGTCCTGCGCAGCGCTGCTGAACCCAGCAGCTGCTCTCACTACAGGTGTGCTGCAGCATGCATTGCAGACAAGTCTGCACTTATTCTAAAAACACAATGAGAAAAGAAAATATTTCTCTCATACAAAATACAAGAACAACAATTACTTTAATTATACAAACCATCTGGCCGAAGCCAAAATGAGAATAAAATAACTCCAGCTGGAGCTATTGCAGCCTGGGGAGAGAGCACAAAGTCAACTTGGAAGGGGTGTCTCAAGCTGCCAGCTTCACGTGGGGCACAAGGCCACAGTGGGATGTAACAAACAGCCTGTAGTGCACAATATATGCATAATTCATTTTTTGGGTCTTTAGGAGGTAAATACCCATTCGGTAATGGTTACATTTCATACTTGAAAGGGAACCTCTAAAGCCTGTTCAGACAGGATCCTTGGTACTCACCACAGTTTGCACCATCATTGCTCTCTGGTCCCTCATTGTTCGAACGATATCTAGCGGGTAAACCGGTTGGTTCTTTTCAATTAATTCCAATGACGTCTCCATGGTAACCAGGACACCAGTTCGACCAATTCCTGCGCTGCATAGAAACAAGCAGCATCACAAGTAACATTAAATTTACACCATAGTAAAGTGGGAATAGAGTTATTGAATGGCAGCAACTATACATAAATGCTCATAGAAATGTGGGAATGATAGGAAAAAAAAAAAAAATTCAGTGAATGACAAACCCTTTTGAGAGAACTAATTTCCAAAGATTAGCCATAGAACAATGCACTACCTTTGACCTTTGGCACCTAAACAATGTGTTATATTATTGTTTTACTAACAGTCCCTCTAAGGTTAAAATGCGCACATTTTTCGCAATAACTGGCAACAACCTTCGCACTCAGTACTAACTTTCGCAAATAATCATAAATATCAACCTCAATCGAGACTCCAACATCTCGAGGTAAACCTAGTTATTATAATGCCAGCAATAAGGTAAGCAGGTCTTTTCAAAACCCCTTCATTTGTAGACTGAACTACATTGTCAGTGGAAGACTGTAAATATGAGTCTCACAGTGCTGGACATTGGTTTTCTGAACTGTTGTAATACAATTCTCAGGTTTTCCTTATTTTAAGGCCGGCAACGAGCCAAGTGATGTCTATAAACATTATGACAGGTATGAATTGTCTTCAGGTGATTTACTTGTATTCCAGAAACTTATTAATCTTGATCAGTTTTATTAAAAAAGTCTTTAATAAAAATGGAAAATCAGTAGCCATAAAGATGGTTACAATTGAAGGCAGTGCAGACGCCAGTGTTTTATACAGTAGTGTAAAGCAATTATATGCAGGCCACCAGTTAAGCATGCAGTCTACTGACAGGGCTGTACTTATGATAAGAGCTCAGACAGGCTTCATAAAAGGTAGATATAAGCTTCATAAAAATTATTATATCTATCTATCTATAATCAGAGGAGGATTCAGAATCAGAGGCAGAGCCACAATAAATGACTAGTTTAAATGTAAGGCAAATTGTAAAATTGCTGATATAATTGTGTTGGAAGATTGTTTCAAAATTGCATAATGCAACAAAAACAATATATTGAAAAGAGTTAATGTGTGGCTGAAGGTTTCTCACTGATAATTTATACTTTCTCACTCAAAATAAGTTTCTCAGTATCTAAAAAGCTTAGAGGGAACAGTGCCTTACAAAAGCATAACTCGCGTAAAGGTTATGTGTCATTGTAGCAGGGCAGCGCTCTGCATGTAGACAGTGCGGTTTGTGTATTGGTGGTGGTGGCTGGCAGGGACAGGGTTAATTCCTATCCCTGCCAAATACATGTGAGAATGTGGCTGTTCTCAAATTAGATAATTATTGCTAATTGGGAACAGCCATGTGATATAAAAAGATAGCTGGAAGCTCCATTAATGTGGAGTGTTTGGAAAATGAAGAGGTTTTTGGATCCATATAGAGAGAGAAAGTAAGAAGGAAACCAACTTTAAACAATTGCTACATGTGCTGGGTTATGACCAGCACGATACTTCTTTACCTTATTGTATCTGTTTATTTTGGCCACTGGGCCGTTTTTGTTTTGTGTTTGAGACTTCTTTTTGTTGTTTAACCTTTTCATTTTGCTATGTGAGCAAAGTTTTTATTTTATTTTATTTAATAAATGTGCTCCCCAAAGCATAAAATCACAGCTACTGTCTCAGAGTTTCAAAAACCCTCAGCCATCCTGTCACAGTCATTTTCTTACAATGGAATTTAATCTGACAAGCTGTCAAGCTGGTTGAAAAAAAAAAAAAAAAAAAAAAAAAAAAAAAAAAAACTCTGCTTATCAAAAACAAAATTAAAAATGTATCACCAGTAACTGATTGAATTTTTTTTCTCTACGTTTTTGATGGTCATTAATTTAAGAACTGCTTGAAACTTTGCATCAGACTGCTTTGCAAGGGTGCCACAAATCACATCAAATCCTGCCAAGTCACTCCTCTTCTGTTTTTGAACATATCTTAGATTACATTCTCTGTTCATGAAATCTTCAACAGCATCTGCCTGGATCTTCAATTATTATTATTATTTTTTTTTTTGCAATTACACTTTTTTTTTTTTTACATAAGTCACCACAAAGTCTCTTCTTCTGTAGTAAAAATAGGTTCAATTAGTTTTTTTTTTGCCTTAACTTAGATCCTATAAGGTACTAAGTCAATACACAAGTGTTCCTTTAACATGGTGGTTTATTGATGTCAACCACCATAAATGTTTCCACAGGGCTAATTTGGGACCTATTCAATATTCAAATCAAAGCCACCAGAGACAAATCAAATCAAAGCGGGAGAGACCTTTCTGCAGCGTGCACTTGGAGAAACTTGCACAAACCTTGCAGCTGCGGTTCACCAGCGCTTCTTTTGTATGCTGTGGCCCCAGGCAGGAAGAGCATCTGTTGTACTTGTCCTCAGTAAGCAGACTGGCCTTGATGGCTCGCAGGGACAAAACTCAGGCATTATGCAAGTACTGGACTGGGGATGTAAGCCCTGGTTGGTAGAGGGTCGGAACCAGAACGGTACTGGGTTGGTTTGGTGACTGTAGCACCGTGTTGGTACAGTATGGTACCGGTGCGGTAACCTCAGTCCCGGTTTGGTACGGTACCAAAGCGGATCGGTGACCTCGGTACAGGTACGATACAGGTTCACTAGTTCGCAGTTACAGCGGGCAGCACTGTACAGGGATGCCCATCTGTGCAAGCTACTGGCAAAGCCACTCGGTCAGTACTCACACGAGACTGAGGGAAGCCTGCTTGTTAGAATGAGCTAACAGCCCTTGTAATGGTGATGTAGAGCTGTCACCAAAACAGCATCAAGATGCTGTGGAAGGGATTGCAAGCAACCACAACCAAAGTAGCCTCTTGGTCCAGTGCAGCGCTGCCGAACCCAGCAGCTGCTCTCACTACATGTGTACTGCAGGACACACTGCAGACAAGCATGCATTCAGACTCAGCCTGGGGAGAGAGCACAAGGTCAGCCAACTTACGTTGTTTGATCCCTGGGAAGGGGCAACTCAAGCAGCCGGCTTCACGCTGGACACAAGGCCACAGTGAGACGTAACAAACAACAAACAACTATTACAGCGGAAATAAATTATGTAAATACAATAATTAGCGAAAATTATACAGGTCATAAGCAACAAGTACTTATCTGATATGCTCCTCCTGTCAGGTTAGTTCTTGAAAGGAAAAATGATCTGCAAGTGCTGTTTTCTGCCCTCGGGGAGGGCCATGACTGTGTCACAGACTTGGCTGACCAGCTTTGGTATAGAATATTCAGGTTAGGAGATGATCACCCATTATGTAATAGTTACATTTCGTACTTGAAAGGGAATCCCACTGTGCACAAAGCTCTGCAATGAAGCGCTTACCTGCAGTGGACAAAGAGGGGCTCGTTCTCGACTCTCTTCTGTCTCACAGAGTTCACAAAGTCCAGGAAATCAGTGGGGTCATCTGGAACCCCATGGTCAGGCCAGGCCACGTACTGCAGGTGAGTGACACTGCGCTCCTCCCCTGTCTGGAGAGGGAAACGCACGTTACTGACGCAGCCTGACCAGATCAAGCTGGGAAACCGGTCAGCTAGACACACACTGAAACATTAGATGCAGAGATTGGTGTTGACCCCACAAGGCTGAACAATGAAATTCATGAAAACATTCAAAATTAAGGATGCAGGAAAGACTCAACAATTCTTATACAACACATTGTAGCCTGAAACCTGCTGTAAGATTGGTGCACAGCTAGTGCAAGTTTCAAACTCTTTTTGGACGTCAATGTGAGAATGGTATTTCAAATTCTATTACTCTTTATTGTATCCAACACTCTGCAATTGGAAGATCACAAATTCCCCTCTCCAAAAAGGTATCTTATTACATGTGTATTGTTGAGCCTATAAACCCATTTGGAGATCTTAATCAAAACATAATTAATTAACTTGATGCCTGCTCTTCCTAATTTTTCATCATGGCAGTCCCCAATTTAATTAATACCGATTGTTTCTGCCAAGGAAAGGTCAGGCCAATGCAACAGATGGATGGTTACAGTAATCCTGCCTACAAAATCATTGTGTGTGTGTGTGTGTGTGTGTGTGTGTGTCAGAGAAAGAAACAGCGTGTGGGATGTTCTTTTAGGTTATTAAACGACATCTGCCACAGACGTTTAAAAAAAAAAAAAAAAAAAAAAAAAAAAAAGAGGAGATACAATTTTGTTCTGATTTTACCCAAGAGTGTTCCAGCTTTAATCTGGCTAACAGACAGTGGGAGAATTAGCTTAGTTCAGTACATCCATAAGTCACATTTTTCTTTTCTACTTGCAGAATATGTAACTATAAACAGTATAGTGTAAATATATGTAAATATAACAGGCAGAATTGAAAGTGAAGGGCAGTCTCTGGGATGCAGTCCCATTGGTGCACAGCATGCTCTGCCAGTTGGGACAGATCTGAAAAAAGCGACCTTGAAATTCTATAAAAAGACAAAAATCAGTGTGTTCCTGATATTTTTATGTGGGAGGAGACACTTGACTTTGTGTTTGCCAGGTTATACACGTGAAGTAAATGGGGAACAACCAGGCTTGCTGAGACGCAAGGATAGCAGAAGTACTGGCATTAGGGTCTTTTTCAGGAACTGCAAACACAGTATTGGTATTTGTACTACGACTACTCTACTACTAACTTTATTTTTATATAGTGCCTTTCACTGTGGACCACCAACACAAAGCACTTTACAGAGGTAGGCGGTGAACTGTGCATTATATGCAGAGTCACTTACAATAGGACATTTAATATATCATCCACAGGATGGAGCACAAGGAGGGTAAGTGACTTGCTCAAGGTCATGCAGTGAGTCAGTCACTGGCAGAGGTGGGATTTGAACTTCTGGTTACAAGCCCTGGACATCAACCATTTGGGAGAGGACACCATTACCACACCCACTGATAAGTTGCGGATGCCATTAAGGATTTCTTGATGACCAAAGTCTGGAAACAGATACAGGAGATGGAAATAAGCCCCCAATGCATAGCCGTCTGAAGCCATTCCAGGTTTTACTGTCAGTCTAATCAGCTACATCTGAACTTGTTACTCATACTTGGTAGTTAATTGAGGCCAATCAAGGCCTTGGTAGCCTGAGACAGACCAGACTCCCACAGGGAGCGCTGATTTGACCTTTTAGCCAATTTGACTTATTTTGGGTTACAGTGGAAAGCAGGTCAGGGCTAGTTACCTGATTGCAGTCAACAGAAACTTCCCAGTACAATAATTTTGCATTCTACTGGTGGCAAACTATTTTGTACAACCTGCAATGTTTCACTGGATCACACACGTCGAGCTACGATCCGGGGGCATTTAGACTGAGACAGCAATCAAAAACGGTTGCGGATTGTGCATTGCTTCAAAACAAAATTTTTCTTTTGCTGAAACAGCAGCACGTGACAGTAAATATTATTTGTTTCGCTCAAGACAGACGGCTACAGTTGGGACTGATTTAAAACAAAATAATATGTATAAAATACATTAACAAAACAGGTTACTCTTGATCTCTGTTTCCAACTTTGTTGCAACATCAAATGATTTTTGTTTCATAGGCATAGTTACACAGCGCATGCTTTTTATTAAGACAAAAGTGTTGACTCCACTGCAGAGCTGGCATCCTGTGCGTAAAGACCGGAATGTTGACAGTGTATGTTTATATATTAGCTTTTTTATTATTTTTATTTGGGGTCCAGGGGCCTGGTTTGTTATAGCCGAAGGTTTGTTATAATGACGTGCGTTATAGCGAGGGTGTAGGTGCTAACAGATATTAACCGATGAAAAGCAATAAAATTACTTTCTTAGTCATCATTTGCTTCATAATATCCATGAAATAACACCCTACGGGTGGCCAATAGTGCCAAACTTAATGCAGAATACCATCAGCCTTTGGTACCTAAATGCTAGTCAGTGAAATACAATGTTTAAATAGTTTAAATGGTGTTTCCCTGCCTTCGAGGCTGACAATGATTGGTATGTATAGGGTTTATTGTTACTCAATATAAAATAAACTTGATTCTACTTGTGGCAAAGTGGTTAACTGTGTAAAGGTGAAGGTAATGCACTAGTGATTAATAAACAGACAGACAATTGTAATCCAGGTGCAATGTTGTTTAATGGTTTTTAAATCCAATGGCCTAATGGCAAAACAAAAGTAAATAATAACAATGGTAATGAAGCAATACAGCAGTGTGCATTGCTTATTTGTAATCCGCAGGTTGGCTCCGAAATAATAACATTCCCATTTTTAGTTCACCCACACGACACATACACAAACACAACCACCAGTCCACAGTGCGTGCTCTAGTGCTCGTGGTGAATATAATTCTTTAGTGCAAACAAAAGTGCAGTGTTGTTGATCCTTTGGCGATAGCTCCAGATCGTGTTAACCGTCCAAATAATCACAAACCGTATTATTAATGACAAACGAAAAAAAGAAAAAAATTGTTTCGCAACACAGGTTCTCTTTCTGGTCATTTAAGTTAACCATTCACAAAGGAACAGATCACATCCTTACATCCCCTTTTTATAACGTCACCAATGCCCCCTTGGTCAACGAGCGCATCCACTCCTCCAATCCGCGGATGCCACGCCATTTCCAGTTCGAGTCATTGAGTTCGGATACCGCAACTTTGCCCCCTTTCTAGATGGCCGACTTCCACCTAATCCTGGGAATAAACTGTGGTACCATTTAGTTCAGGGTACTCTGTTTCCTTTACACAGCGCCATCGCAGGTCAGGAGGGAGATCTAACACCAAGAAACATCTCTGTCACATACTGCATTAGTATTTTAGCAGTATTAGCAATAAAAGCATGTAACTGCTGAAAAATTGATGCGTTCTTCTTTTTAATATAAATAAGTCATGTCCTTGCTGAGTGAAGTAGGCCGGTCTTTGCTATGGACTCCGAAGGGAGAGTCGCATTAGTTTTGGTGGTCCTATGCGTTAGGGAGGCAAAACTGTCGGGGACTGTTTCTCCTCATCGCGCTACACTGAACCCTGCTGGCCAAGCTCAAGGACAGACATGTGCCATGTGGGAAATTGTGTGTCGAGGGGAAAAGCGATATCGCATTCCAAACTGGGACAAAATTGGGATAAAAATAATAATTGGCCACACTATATATAAAACTAGTTAGATATACCATGTTTACTTCTCCAAAAGCTCTCAAGTTGCATCAAAAAAGTTATTGATGAAGCAAACATTTTAAAATCCCATGATATCACAATATAAAAATTATTTTTGCTATATCGATATCATATCAACTTAAAAAAAAAATCTTTCTTTTTGTAACTGTTCTCTAGTACAGTTTGGTAATAAGATATATTACTACAAGGGATTAGACCCAGACACAAGATTACAAGACATGACAACCTCCAACCTTCCAGATAAGCAACGTGTCCTTATCAGTAACTTTCCACAAGCTTGCCTTTACAAGGAGTTAAAGAAAATACACAAAGCATAACAACATAAAGGCCTAAAATAAAATAAAAACACTACAAAAACAAAAAACCTCATCTTGCAACAGTAAAGAGTGGTCATATATGATCCGTGGGTTGCTTTCATTAGCTGTCAGAAGCTGTTAATGGAGGTGGATGTGTGAGTTTTGACAAATCATTATGGGCTACTGCCTGACTATCAAAAATCAATGTCAATACATGCTGTTACTTTTGAGATGGAAGAAGCTCAGGTAGGAACTGGAGATTTGGTCGACAGACAACCCTGTCCCTGAATGACTGAAAGTAGGAGTGAAACAGTGGCAGCTGGGTGTTTTGTGTTGTGGTAAATAGGTCTATTTTGCTGAATACCTCTTGTAACACTTCTGGTTGAATTTGCCACTCGTGAGGCACCGCTTCTCTGATGAACAGGTCTGCAATTCTGTTGTCAAGTCCGGGTATGTACGTTGCATGGATAGATGTCCTGTGTCCTGCACCAGTTCAAGATTCTTATGGCTAGAAGGCATACAGTCCATGATTTTGTGCCCCCCTGGTGGTTTATGTATTTTACAGCTGTGGTGTTGTCGGTAGAACTAGTACCACCCTTTGGTATCAGAGGTAGTTGGGACAGCTGCAGTCCCATCTTCACTCGAGGTGAGAGTCTCCACCATCTTGCCTGTGTTGCAGCTCCTGGTGAAATCTTGATGAGGTGGGAGTCTGGAAGGGTTGGGTTCCATGACAAAAGGAGACACCTCTGTGTGTGTCTCATGTGCATCCTTGCTATTGTATGTGCTCCAAAAATGGTTAAAAAACTTTTAGTCTTGGCTTGGCTCCTATGCTGAATTAACTTGCCTTTTGATGAATGGTGTTCACTTTCTCATCCGTGAGATACACTCTTCCTGAGATTGTGCTGAATTATGCCCCCAGGAAGATTAATGACTGTGTCAGGCAGAGCGATGACTTGTCCATGTTTACCAACAGACCCATGTCCTGAAAAAGATGAAGAATCGTGTTTCTATGTTTCAAAGCCATTTCCTTTGATGGAGCACGTACTAACCAGTCGTCTATGTACGTGTAAATGTGGATACTGGTGCTCTGAAGATGTGCTGCTACTTTGTCCTTTACTTTGGTGAATTCCCTGGGTGCTGTGGAGATACCAAAAGGGAAGTACTTTGAACTGGTACTAAAAGTCTTTAATGGCAAACCATAGGTATTTCCTGAAATCCTTGTGTATGGAGATATGGAAGTATGCATCCTTCAGGTTTATAGAAACTGCTTTGATGATGGTGGCCAGTGATACCACCTTGAACTTTTCTGCCAGAATGTATTTGTTCAGACACCTGAGGTCCAGAATTGGTCTGAACTTCCCATTCTTTTTGTGAATTATGAAATACCTGGCCCTGCCCCTGAGAAGATGAAGGGACCCGTTCTATGGCGAGGGAAAGGTGCATGGATTTTATCTTCCTGTAGAAAGACACCCTGTGGGCGTGGCCATTCCATCTGTGTACGGATGGTACCTGTTGATGGTGGTTGATGCTGGAATTATATTTTGTATCCATGTTGTACAATCCCCAGGACCCAGGTGTTTGATGTTATTTTCTGCCAATTTGTTAGAAAATGTGACACTCTTCCCCCTGTTGGCAGATGAGGGGCTGGAAAGATACGGGTTTGTGAGTGGACAATGTCTGGGTAGTAATGTTGAGGGACGATGACACTCTTTAAAACCACATCTGCATTTCTATACACCATTGTAGTACCGTTTCCAGCCACTGAAGAGTCTTCATCAGGGCCGGTCATCGTCTCCCAGACAGTGTTTGTCTGCAGAGTAATCCTGCTCCTGTGCACCCCATGTTGTTGTGGTATCAGAAACTACCACCTGGTCTACATGCTGGGGAGGCAGAGCCTGTCTTTAGCTCTCAAACTCCTGCAGCCACTGGGAAAAAAACATTTTTGGTTACTGTTGGCATTGATATCTGTGCAGGAGTTGGTTGAGTAGACGCTGTTGGAATTTCAGTAATGTCCGTCACTGTTTTAGGAAGCACGTCTTTCTCCCTGCTGTCTCTGGTGTATTTGGATTTTTCAGTTCTCTTTTTCAGGCGAGACATGCTCTGTTTCTCCCTAGAACTGCTTGGTCTTTTTGCTGTTGTTGTTGAGGATAAAGAGTGGGTTCTTTCAGACTGTGGAACTGGGGACGAAAGAGCCCTTCCCCTTTGTGTCCGACATGTCAACACACAATAGACATACATTTCTAAAACAAGAAGTTGAACAAACAGAAGGCATGTGTATAACACACAGATAGAAAACAACATAAACTATTAGAAGGAGAAAAAGAAACCAAAAAGCACTACATAAAGCAAATAAAGCGCAATTATAACTATGTCCAGACCCAAGAATATGCAGGAGAAATTTGGACTATAATACTAAAGGATGTGGGAGGTTATACAGAGGAGGGATAGTACTTTGGCGCCAAAAAAGATTATATGAAGGATCTCTGGGGAAGAGATCGTTTGATTTTTTTTTTCCTGACCTGAGCAACATGGAGACTGGGAGTTCACTCTGCACGTGGAGTTCATCACACAGAGTTAGAAACCTCGCTCTGTGCAGTGTCAATGATTCATAGTTCACAGATAACGTTCTTTTCCTCACAGAATGTAAACAAGACAGTGGTCATGGGATGGTAGAAAGGTGTTTGAAATACTAATGTATTGAATAAAAATGCTGTACATATTGGCTATTGCACTTGAATTTATTTCTGCAGTTTGTCTACTCAGACAACCTCCTATATAGGAGTGTGCTTGGACTCCAGGTCTATGCTGTCCATGCCTTTCCACTGTCTAAAGGCATGCTCTTGGTGCAAACAGCCTGCCCATCTATGCCTTGGTGTAGCGCCGGGCAGTGTCACCAGAAGGGATGTTGGCGCCACTGGGGCTCTGTGTGGAATGGCAGGGGGTGTGGAACCCCCCTTGGCACAGTCTCCAAATAAATGTTTAAATAACCTTGCAGCATTTTTTGCAGGAGGTTCGAGGAAGACATGTGCTTGACCGTACAGACAACACAAAAGAGGTGGCTTACATCAACCACCAGGGCGGCCTCACGTCACCTAGTCTCTAGACACACGAGAACCTCCTCTCACTGCAGGCAGTACATATGCTAGGGATGATCAACTGGGTGGTGAACCACCTCTCAAGGACGATCCCAGTGCCTCACAGTGGAGGCTAACCCTAAAGTGGTGAGCCTCATTTGGGAGAGGCTCAGGAGAACAGACATGGATCTCTTTGCCTCCCAGGAATCAACCCACTGTCCCCTCTGGCTCTCCATAACAGGAGGCAACTGTTATATGCCTTGACACACCAATGGTCGAGGCAACTGCTATATGCCTTTCCACCACTCGTGGTATGTAAATATACAAGCACACTAAATGTTGTTTTGCTGCTTATTGCTTTAGCAATACATCCATTGTTTTAAGCCCAAGCACTGAGTCATCACAGCTGCTTCTAAAAATTACTAAGAGAACCAACGGTTGTTTTAAAATAAAGTACTTAGGACTATGACCACCTTCTTCAGAAGCATAATGTAAATGTTATGTTATCTCTAGTTTAGGACCAGCTTAAATATTTGATATTTTGGGATACAGAAATCATCCAGTATTAAAACATCCTCCACATACAGTACAACAACTAGACAAGTCCACAGAACACAACAACAGGTCGCATAATGAGCAGCTCACAATGTCGATGAAATTAAATACATTTTTTACAATGTCAGCAAAGGACACCATGCTTCCTGAGGTAAAGCTCATATTCAACATCTCTTCACTACATTATATTCCTGGTCTTGCATTTAGAGCATGGAGCACAATCAAGCAATGTAAAAACTATTAAACAAATAAACACATTTAAATGGTAACAAACTGTACCTCATTGTTGGTGACTGTCAATTCCCGGAAGACATAGGCGATGTTACAGTCCTCAGAGTGACAGCAGACCTGGAAGTTGCCATATTCCTTAACCTCAGGGGGATCAGGCCAGTATTGGTGACATTTTGGCTAAAAGAAGCACAATAAAAAGCAAATTGGTAGATACAAAAAAAAAAAAAAAAAAAAAGAAAAAAGATCAAAAAAGCACACATTTTCAAAGCATCTACTCATCCCCCAGTTACATTCTATGTTAATATTATAAAACTAAAAATCGAACTTGAGTGTTTAATAGACCTTTAATTATATTAGTAAACAAACAACCAGAAAGAAACTTCTTGCATCTACTTTCTGAGCTCAGTCCTTGAGGATTTTCAAAAGTTTGTAAATGACAACTCCAGTGTTAATCAAGAAATTGGTATTTCACATTGATTTGGGATTGTCAAGCGGTCGTTATCACCATTTCGTTATTAAATAATTGTCCTAATGTGATTTTCAAAATTATTGATTTTTAATAATTGTTATTTTTCCGAAAATAATGTTAACTTCTTAAAGAGCAGTGCTTCTTGTGACTATTTCTTTTGTTTGCGTTGGAAGTTAAAAACAAATCTGTGTTAGTTGTCATCATTTATCAGGAGTTAATTAAAACCCTCTTTTTCCAAATGAAAATTAATGAAATACTATATAACTCACCTTGAAACATACATTTAGCAGATACAGAGTAGAGTGTTCAGGACCAGGGTTAATTTCTTAAAGACTACCATGATAATTCAACATTTGTAATTATGAAAATATTGTAGCCTATACTTTCTATACTTATGAATGAGATTTAATCACTTATTTTAACCATTTGTAACCTTATGGAAAGTTTGATGTATTGCCAAAATGATATACCGTTATTTGCAACCAGTGTAATGTTACTACCAACAATGCAACTGTAGCATATCTGAACACTGGATACATACATTATATGACAACTGACTCTAGATCTACTGTAGATTTTATTTGAATTATACAACTGAAATCTTGGTATAGAAAACAGCATATTAGATATCACAAGTTTCCTTGGGTGATTGTGATTTACAATGTGTTCTTGGCTTTTAACACTGTCTTATCCAGACAAGAACGAAGAACAGGCACCAAGAACACGCAGTGAAGCACTAGGAATGTGATCAAGATCATTGACATGGATTTTGCCTACACAATACAGTAACACTTTTTTTTTTCTTAAATACTGCCCATTGTGTTATCCTACAGGTCTTTATTATTTATTAGCTTGTTTAAACTGCTTTTTCCACCCAGCTGAATGACTTGTAGTCAGAAACATCCTGATATAATTGATTTATCAATTATTCAAATTTTTGCCTACATTACCTTTTTCTTTTTGATTTTGCACCTTATGGTACACCGCAGTTTTCCTTTTTAAAATTATATATATATATATACCTTGATTCCAGTTCTCGTCTGGACGTAGTCATATCTGTCCAAGGACTTGTTTGTTTGTGTATGCGAGTCACAAACACAGAAAATTATTTTACCAAGTAGAAGCTTTGCTAACTTACAAGAGCTGTATATTTGATTTAGTCACTCTATTACAGCCACACAGCAGACAGGAAGCTGGCTTGAATATTTAAAAAAAAAAAGTTTGCAGAGGCTAGTTTGGGAGGCAACACTGAAAGAGGTTTGTAATAGCTATCATGAGACATGGGTGGGTTGAGTGGGGGATAACAAGGCCGTTTAGCCTTGCAGCCCAATATCATTCGTTTTTAACCTCTTTACCTCTGTACATGCCTATATAGGATACAGCCAGGACTGTAATTGCCTGTCTCCTATTCTGTACTCTTTGAACATATTTTAGCTCTTACATATCGTAATTATTCTGTAGGGACATGGGTGCTGCTATATCAAACAGGGATATTGGTGTTGCTATAACAAATAGGAATATTCGTGCTGCTATTTAAAAAAGGAATACTGGTGCTGCTATATCAAACAGGAATATTGGTGCTTTATATCAAATAATAATACTGATGCTGCTATATCAAACAGGAATATTGGTGTTTCTATAACAAATAGGAATATTGGTGCTGCTTTGCTTGTTTTGGACATGCAAATAAATGTAGAAAAAAAAACGGAACTATGAACTGCCACTTGCTTCAGCCCTAATAAGACCCCCTTTGACTATCTTTTGCCATTATTTAGAGTGTCACCTATAAATAAAGTACATAAAAAGTTATTGCACACAATACACAGATTATTGCAAAGGGAGGGGGAGTAGTGTCTGCACTGTTTGTTGCAGAATGTTTGTAATAGAAGAACTGAGAATTTACTGTGCATAAATTAATGAACATGTAGAGTCCAACAGCCAAATCATTTTAAGGGAAAGGTACATATAGCTCTGCCTCATATTGTTTCCTGTAGTGTCTAGACTGATAATTACAATAATAATGAAGAATTCAAATAAATTAAAACGTACATATCCTTCCAATTGATCGATCATATAGATGAAACAGTTGCTTTGAAACAGCTCTGCTTTAACAATGGCTCTTGCAGTGAATTGTCACTTCCCAGCAGAAAAAATGTCTTCTTGTTTCCCAGCAACCTTCTTGCTAAAATACATGCACAGCTCTTAATGAAGAAAGGGTAAACACTACCTATAAATGTTACATTTGTTCAATCCAATCTTTTGTTCACCATTAAATATTGTAGACCTTTTTGTGATTTCATTATTTCTACCTCATCCAGGAAATGAATATCTCACCTTGTTTTTACACAGCACTGATCCTTGTGAACCTAAAAAGCTGTTCGAGAGATGGCCTGTGCCAACTGCTTCACACAAAGCTGGCAGCTGAACAGAGCTTTTTAATTCACTGCACAATCGTGCAGGACTTAATGTGATCAACCATGAGCGTAACACAGAACATTTACAGGGGACCGATAGCAGCAGGCTGATCTTTCTAAATCTTCATCATTGTGTTTTTTAAAACAGGTATATGTTTCTTTTACAATCACATAGCAAGGATACAGGATTCAGATACAAGGGTAGATTGGAAGATAGGAATGGGGTTCAGTTTCTTTCCATTTATATTTTTTTAACCACCTTTTTTCTTTTAATTCAGTCTTATATTCTCTGATGTCTCCTATGTGGTGAGTTGATAATTAATTGGTTCTAATCGTAATGTCACTTGATGTGGAGCAGAAACAAACACTCAGCTTGGCTGGTTTCCTCTGCTGAGATGAGTGCATTGGGTAATTTGCTATGGCAGATTTCTGCATAATAGATATTCCCTGTTACTGCCTTTTAGGAGAATTTTGATCTGCTACATACAGTCTGTACCTTCCACAGGTAGTTCCACTTACCTTCATTTAGAGAGTTTATTATTATTTTTTAAAACATTTTCATGTGAACTGTATGGGGTATGACAAGAAGTGCTACCAGCATGACACACTATAGTAATCTTAACATGGTGCACAATAACATTTTCACAGCTGAAAGTGTATACCAAAGTATACCCTTATAATATTTTAATATAGTAGTGAAAGCATGGTAAAGCATAGGTAAGCACTGTAAAACACAGAGAAGTATATTAATGCATATTACAAACCATGGTAAACTATAGTATAACCATGGGAAAAGCACAAAATGACAGTGTAAAGTTACAGTGGACCATGTTCCTGCTTGCGTGATTGTATGGTGTACTGGACTCACCTTCCCTCGTTCTGTAAGAGTGGTGAGCATGACGATCACGGCACAGTGCTGCTCCCACACAGCCTGCCAGAAGTGCGAGCAGGTGTGTGGCAGGGGGCCCTGGCTCGCCACGTACTTGTTAACAATGCCGGCTGATGGGATTGTCATCTGAAAAGGGGAGGGAAAAACAGACAAGGCAATGAAAACCATGTACTTACGCAATATGCACCCTCCACAGTATACCTTACTTAGTGGAATATGTCAAAATATTTTGGCTTAAAGAGTCATACCAATGACCAGGAATAAGGTTTAACCAGATTGCACCAAGACAAAGCTTCAGTAGATTTTGTGCTCATTAAACATGTTGCATGTTTAAAACATAACATTCATTTTGTTACATTTTCACCCTACCAACTCTTTCCACACTATCAATAGGTGTTGTCTTTTAAAACTCATAACAGCCTTAAATGGGATGCATCACCTCTGAGTAAAAGAGCCACATTGTTGAGCTCAATGTGCCACACCGTGTACATCTCAAGACAAGAACCACTTTACATACAGTTTAGAGGAATTGCCTTTTATGTGGTTTTGAAAAAAATAAATAAATCTTGGACTATCTTACCTAAAGTAACATTAGGTAGTCCAATGTTAGTGCTAATTGGGATACTTTTAATTAAGTTGACCAGAATTAAATAGATTGTTTATTTATTTATTTTTAGCTAGAGGGAACCATTATGAGAATTCCAAGATAACAGACTCAGTAGAGCATTTCTCATTCAACAACATGTTGGGGGGTCTTTGTTAATGATCCAAACAGTAGTGCATCTTAATACCACTGCCCTAAACATTTACAAATCACATTTTTACAGGCTTCATTTCACAGTATTTTCACTGTACGTTTTAACGTTAATAATGGGTCAAATACTTCATTGCTGGGGGAAAGCATTGCAGTTATTTTAATCAATCAAACAAAGGCATCAGGAATAAAATAAAAACAGCTCAATTACTTGTATGTGCATACAGTTCAAAACAGCCATCAATGAGGGAGCTAAAAAAAAAAATTGATTTGTGAGCTCACACATTTTTCCCTGTAAGTCATTTGATATGTGGACATGTATGGAAATGAGTACCAGGTATGAAGTGTCCCCAACCCACTTAGTTCGAGCATCTCCATATCAACAAACAGTTCAATTTAGAACACACTATGTTCAACAGACTCAAACATCTTTGGGTTTCCATGTATCATGGTTCCTTAACATGAACCCTCTCTCATAAGACTGGAAATACATACAGTACACACAGTACATCACTATTTCTATTGTTACAAGAACCTGAGAACTGTTTATTCTGCACAATAGGCAGTTTTGTTTGGTGCAGCATTACCAAAGGCAAAAAATACATAAAAGCAAAATGTACTCTGCTATTTCAAGACTGCCAGCAGTGGACAAAATACAAAAGTCCCCGATTTGTTTGAAAAATTCTGAACAAAATAAAAGAAAAAAAATATGTGCCCTCTGTTTATTAATACACACATTAGTAGTAAGCGATGGCATAGACTCCTCAGAATATGAATGTTTTGCTGGGCCTTTAACAAAAGTTGACAAAAAATACGGAACAGAAATGTAAAATAAAAACAGGACTATCGAGTCTCAGTAACTACACAGTAACATTTTCTTATGACAAAGAAAATGCTTTGGTGTGAAAGCATCTGTTGCACCAGCATTTATTTATTTATCTGTATGAAACGTAAATACATCCCTTGCTAAATCTATAGACTGTCCCATTATAAGTTTATTTTATATTATGTTGTGTTCTGTAATGGTAGCTTAATAAATTAATAGTTTACCTGAGCTACATTTTCGTTTGTTATTGTTACAGAGTACAAACAGTAAAAGAGCAAGGACGAGCCAGGGATAAAACCTGTACGCATTTCTGTACCCAAGATCTATACTCATGCTTGCTACACTTGTAGACGATTGCTGTGACAGGGAGGGCGCTGTTGCTGGTTCCTGCGCAAATGTGTGCAGCTGGGACGCAGAACAGGAGACACGTTGCTGGGCAACAAATTGAGCAGTTAAGCGCAGTGCTTACAAAGGTACCATAGGATAGGATACTGACCTTAAGGTTAGGATTTCAGTGTAGGGAGAGGGTTATTCATAGTTTTATTAACGATAATATGATCGCCAGAGTGCAGTGTCCTGACAGGAGAATTTCGAGTTACCTTTCTAAGCTTTGTTGATATCAAGGAGAGTGTCCGCCCCACAGGATTAACTACTATAAAAGCCTTTAACTGCAAGACTGTGTTCGTGAAGGCATTGCCCAGCCGAGGCCAATTAACGTTGCCGTGAGAATGTCGGGACTCTGGGAGCCCAGAAGTAAGTTAGTTTAGGAGAGGTTGATCCCAAACAGTGTATACAGAGGGTCTGTGTACAGAAGTAGGTTCCTGGAACTGGATGTTCCTTTCAGTGGGACTAGCGCTCACCATTTGTGTGGCAAACTTTTATTTTTAGCTTTGTTTTCTTTATTAAATGTGACACTAGTGCTACCATTGTTGGTACCCTAGTGTCAGCACTTGTGTTAATTAAATATGCGCATATGTGCAGCGTGCAAACACTCAAAGCGCTGCGTCTGCCTCAGTATTATTCAGTGATGACCCACACACGTAACACCTCACTCTGTTACACTGCCCAGAAAGGATGGTGCAGTCTTGTCTCTGGGATGCTACATACCGGCGTTGGGATACTCGTTCCGTTAATTACATTTAAATTCTACACCCTGAAACTCATATACCACACTGAGTTATCAGTTTCGTCTGACTTGTCCATCAGATAAGGTCGCGGAATACTTTCTTTTCTGCAAATTCCCGCTCTCTGCCACTGACAGCCTGAGTTAAACTGACAGCACAGAAGCTTTATGAGCCGTGTCTGCATCACCACTCACTTTCTGCCCGAATCAGAGTGCAAGCAGTTGAATTGCATTTTGCCATTTAATTTGCACGCTCTTAAGAATTATTTCCAAAAAATAAAATAAAATAAACTTTCCCTGATCTTCAAGGTAACTTAGCTTTTCTAACAAGACCCTGATTTTTACTAGATTCTACACTACAGTATTTATTGTTTAGTAGTTGGTAACATTTTTTTTATATATTATCATATATATATATATCATATAATATATATATATATATATGTATATATATATAGTATGTATATATATATATATATATTATATATATAATGTACAGTATTTCCAGCATTTTTCCCACATGGCGGACCCTGGTAAGGAAAAAATACTAACAATGTCTCTCTCCAGTCTGTGGAACACACATAAGAACTCCACAGAGATGTGCAAAGGTGCTTTAACTCACCTTTCATTGTCACTGATCCCAGCATAAACAACCTCCCCAGTCCTTACATAGGTACCTACAACTGCCACTTAGGATGCACATGTACTATACTAGAAGTAGATGATCTAAATGTAGGGTTGGCTATGTCATCGGCTAAAAATAATCCCAATAATCATGATTTTCTGACACCTAGTTTAAAAAGCCAGTATCACATCCACAGGTTATGGTAATACCTGTTAGATGTGTTGGACCTTGCTGCAGTGTTTCCTATCTTCCTGGATCACTTGAAATCATTTTCAATACTTTTTTGGCCCTATGAACTGTTTTGGGCAACTCTGAACTATCCCGAAGCTTGGTGGTCTGCTTGAATTTTGGGCTGCAGTCACAGAATTAGTCTCTTCGTTCTTTCAGGGCAGATGTGTAGCAGGTGCACCCTGATAAAAGTGGGTTGGGACATCTATTATTCTCACTTCAGTGTTTCGAACAAACTTTTATAGACTAGGTTGCTAGGATACGGTTTGCCTGGTGTCACATGCAGCAGTGTCATCTTGGATCAATGAACTAATTGGTCTATCAGTTTTAGACATGTTTTTATTTTTTTATTTTTAGACTTCTTTAAAACGTAACTTTTATATTTCTGTAAAATGTCTAGTGCAACAGTAATTGTATAGTAATTTAAATACCAAGATTGCTCTGGTTGCAAGCTGAGGTCAGAACCAGTGTTATCATCTTGTGCCCTGATCCCAACCAGAAACCTAGTCATTCCGAACAGTCAATAGTTTTTGAAAATGATAGTAATATATTATTGTTACATCCCAAATCAAATTTTTTTTTTTTTTTTTTTTTTTTTTTTTTTTTACATTTGAGGTTGTATGACGACAATGAATTATTTACACGTGTGAGAGAAAAAGAATCAATGTTGCAAATCTCCGTCCCAACAAGAAAGGATGCCGTGTAAGGACAGTGGTATGCTGCCTCCTAGATGGACCACCTTGATGGTAGGTGGAAACCGGAAGATGACCACATTAGGAGGGGCGAGTAGTTGCAAGTACCTGGAACGACTCCATAACAAGCAGCTGCAGGACGGCCCTCTATTGGAGAAACCATGGCGACGGGTTGTTTGCAGGGAGGAGTGTACGGGTACAAAGGGGAAGCAGCTACGTTGGTACGCTGCCTTGTGCTGAGAACGTAATTACCGGACGGAGGATTGCACTTGTTTTGTTTTGTTAAAACACAGACATTTTCTTGGGAAACGTAACTGTTTGGACATTGTTTTATTCACCACACCACTCGCACAGTTCACAGTATGTATTACAAAAGAAAGTACATTTAAAAAAAAAAAAAAAAAAAAAAAAAAAAAAAAAAACACAGGACAAGATATTAAAAAGAAATAAAATAATAAAAACTTACATTAACAAAGTTGGCATTTATGTAATCATCCTCTTCTCCAACTAATAAAGCAACTCTGGTATTGTCATCTATTAGAACAAGAAAAAAAACAACAACTTTAAAATACACACTAAAAAAACAAACCAAAAAAAAAGTTTGATAGTGTTTAGATTAGGAAGGGAAATGATACTAAAGCAAACTGCAGTGTTACTATAAATTCTGACAATATGCGATGCCAAGTCTGCACATCCACGGACATAACTAAGGGAATTGGCCCCAAAAAAATGACATATCTGAGATTTAAAACCTCTTTTACCTGGTTTCCAGTCTCTATCCATAATCCCTGTGGTTTTGACATGTCTCAAAATATGCAGAAATATTACTAAAAGCACAAAAAGCTTGCAACATTAGTTTGAACTGGGTTTGTTTTCACAGAAACAGTGTACTGTACTTACATGGCAACACATCCTTGTAACGGTTCTTGTCCATGTTCTGAGGTAATTTTGCACACACAATGGTCATCCCAGGTTTTTTTCTGTACAGTTGCTGTCAAGAGAGAAAACCCAATGCTGCATTTATTTATACAGTATTTGCAGTGTTTAGAAGCAAAGTGATTATATATATATATATATATATATATATATATATATATATATATATATATATATATATATATATATTATACACACACACACACAGAGTAGAATATCGTTTACGATGCTGTATGATACAAGCCAATATACCAGGGGTCTCAGACTCAATTTACATGTGGGGCAATGTTGACCCTGAAATCCTAATGTAGGGCCAATGACATCACGAAAGATGGTATTGGTCTAAAAAAAAAAAAAAAATTCTTTCATGAAGTATTACACTGAACTGTCATAGAACTTTTCTACAATTTGGGATTGCCAAAGATTTTTTACTGTTTGCCAGACACCTGGCAACGCTTCAGTTCTGTAAGTCTGTTGATGTTTGGCCTCAGTGACTGAGTAGTTGAAACTTTCAGGATTGCAGCAAGGTGTGCATCAGATAATTTTGTTCTGTATTTTGACTTGTTTATAGTCATAGTGGAAAAAAGTTTCTCACAAATGTATGTGCTGCCAAACAGAGCCATGTTTTTTCTGAAGCTTTTGCAAAGCTGTGGGAAAGATGGTGATAGCTGCTTGAAGAACTGTGTGACATCTCCTTGGGCTTCCTTGAATTTATTCTTCAGAGGTGTGTTGCATTGAAGATCAATGAGCTCCATCTGTAAATCACTTGGTCCTGTTTCCACATCAACTAAAAATGGATCAGCAAACAACTGGACGCTTACTCTTTGCTTTCTGAAATCTGCAAACAGCTGATCAAATTCTTCCAAAAGCAGGTCAATTTTAGCAGCGTATTCAGCACCACTGAACTGCATTTCAATGTCCAGCTCTTACAGAAGTGACTTGCTTGATGGGAAATGAGTGTGATTACTCTGAGAAATTTGATTTTTCCACAGTTTCAGTTTAGTTGTGAATGCTTTCACATGATCAAACACTGCTGTTACAAGCTGACCAGGACCTAGTAGCTTCAGGTTTAGGTTATACAACTATTGGGTGATATCAACAAGGAAAGCACGATCCATCATCCATTTTGTGTCCTCAAACTCTGATAGAGGCATATTAATCTCATCCATTAACTTTTTTGCAGACAGGCTAATATTACTAAAAACATTTCTCCTGTCAGGACATATGACCTCAGACACTTTGATTATACAGTCTAATAAATTTACCATCAGTGAACAGCTTCCCAGACTTAGCAATCATTTCACTCAGCACATAACTTGCCAAAGCTGCTGCCTCTGGCTTTTCTCACTTTCTGAAAAAGCTGTTGCTGCAACACTAATCCCCACCCCCCCACCCCCCCACAATATTATCACACTGCCAGATTAAATTACTTTTCTGTAACTATTTAGCTGGCCGGATTGCAGCGCTGTGCGGGCCGCGTGTTTGAGACCCCTGCAATATACACTCTTATTGGCCACTCTGACCTTGAGAGGGTGAAAAGCAGCTTGTATATTACACATGCAAGAAATAATGAAACTGATAAACAATATTAGTTTTGTCAACTATATATGTTTATTGGTATAGCGTAGAATAGACAATTGCATTGAACAGAGTTGCGTCACTCTGGGCTGCAGTGAGATTGATAGAACTGGGCACCAGACAATGCATTCACTTCAGTTTTGTAGATTCCAAAACACACCCTTTTAATGATGTCATTTATGACCCCTCCTCACTATACCTGTATACGTGCTAAGTTTCCAAGCCTCACAAACATTCCTTTACTTCACCAACACCACACAGGCAATCAAGGCCCCTCACATTCCTTTGCATCTCTTATCTCTGGGATTCTCCCATCCCCCCATGTAACCCCATAACAGAGAACCTTCAAAAATGCCCATAAATGGTCATATTTGCTCTCCCTCTAATCAATCTACAATTTATTGAAACAGACCCTGCATTCCTAAATACCCCACCTAAACTCTGTGCTCAATATCTCTCCACTGAAAGTACCATACATTTCGAAATATTCTAACAATATGAATATGGACTACCACATCACCCTAGTCTATATTTTACATGACACAGAAACAGAAAAGTGATTATAACATTTCCATCTTAGAACATAAAGTTTACAAACGAGAGGAGGCCATTTGGCCCATCTTGCTCATTTGGTTGTTAGGAGCTTATTGATTCCAGAATCCCATCAAGCAGCTTTTTGAAGGATCCCAGGGTGTCAATTCCAACAACATTAATGAGGAGTTGATTCCAGACTCCCAAGATTCTCTGTGCAAAAAAGTGCCTACTATTTTCTGTTCTGAATGCCCCTTTATCTAATCTCCCCTTGTGACCCCTGGTCCTTGTTTCATTTTTCAGGAGGAAAAAGTCCCTTGGGTTGACATTGTCAATAAAATTTTGAATGCTTGAATCAAATTGCCGCGTAGTAGTCTTTGTTATACAAGCTTTCTGATGTTTCAATATCAGGGTCTACAGGGTATGTTTATAAGTGTTTGGTGGCTACTGTTAATCAAGCTGAGAGTGTATTTCTCACTCACTCTTTGCCGTGTCAAATGAAAAAAACGTAGGGTTGTTTACCATAACCATGGTTCTCCTTCAAGCAAAAGGAAAATAGCCATTGCTCATGGGATTTAGCCTGGTGTAGTTCCTCTCATTTAGCTGTACACCAAAGCTGCCCAAATGAACCATTAGGGTGGTCAAATGTATTTTTTTCAATTAAAACAGGAAAGAAAAGTCTAAATGGAATTTATTACTCAGTTTTAACCTAACTTAAATGATATCTGAAACAATTGTGTGTGCTACATTTCTTAATGTTATTATTTGTTAGAATTAAACAAATGTAGAATATTGTGGTTGCTATTTGATGTGTTATTTTATTCTGAATGCAGTAAAAATGATGGTACTCTGTTATGTACTGTGCAACTAATGTGGTACTGTAGCTTTAATTGGAAAACCGAATCGCATGGTGACGTTGCTGCTCGCTGCTTAAGTTAGGTTGCGTTTCCGGATGATCTTCTTCAGATTGGGCTCGGGTTCAGTGAATTTTCTGCATTGCGATGAGGTCATTCCCAAGACAACCCCACCTTGAACACGAAAAGGTGCCTATTGAAAGCCTACACCCCCTTTCAAAATGTTCACCTTTTGTTGCCTGGAATTAAAATGCATTAAAATACTTTTTTTTCATTTATCTACACATCCTACCCCACAACTTCCAAGTGAAAAAAATTATTCTAGAAATTTGTTGAGAACTAATTAAAAATAAAAACTAAAATAGCTTGGATGGATAAGTGTCCACCCCCCTTGTAATAGCAAACCTAACTTAGCTGACAGGTATAACCAATCGCCTTCAAAATATGGGTATAAAAAAAATATCAAATGCCTTGAATATCACTTGGAGCACGGTCAAAACGATTATTAAGAAGTGGAAGGTGTATGGCACCACCAAGACCCTGCCTAGATAAGGCCGTTCCTCCAAACTGGATGACCGAGCAAGGAGGAGACTGATCAGAGAGGCTACCAAGAGGCCAATGGCAACTTTGCAAGAGCTACAGGCTTTTATGGCCAAGACTGGTCAAAGTGTGCATGTGACAGCAATAGCAATAACAACATCCCAAGCACTCAACATATCTTGCCTGTATGGTAGGGTGGCGAGAATGAAACCATTACTCAAGAAAGCCCACCGTGAATCCCGTTTGAAGTAGGCAAAAAAAGAAAAAAAAAAAAAACACTCAAGAGATTCGTAGCCACGTGGCAAAAAGTTTTGTTCTCTGACGAAACTAAAATTGAACTTTTTGGCCTAAATGCAAAACATTATGTTTGGCGCAAACCCAACACAGTGCATCACCCAAAGAACACCATCCCTACTGTGATTCATGGTGGTGGCAGCACCATGTTATGGGGATGTTTCTCATCGGCAGGGACTCGGGCACCGTCACAAGGCTGGCTGAGTGGTGACGTCAGACCCGGAAGAGTAACACACAGAACAGAGAGACATGGAGGTTTGGTGAAGCTGAGCGCTTGCTAATAAATGAACAAACAGAAAATAAAAGGTTGAACAAAAACAGCACACGGCACTTGAGGCCAAAATAAACAGACAAACAAAACGAATTAACACTAAACAAAACACGGACAAACAGCAGTTGAACAGACAAACACAGTGAGCTAAATAAAATTTACTTTTACTTCTGTTTTTGTTTCTCCTTCTCCCCATCTGTTCTTCACTCACCGAACACACAACCCCGAGTGAGTGAAAACATGCTGCTTTTATGCCGCTGTACCAAGACTCGATTGCTAATCAATCATTCAATTGGAGTCTCGGTACAACTGCACGTAAATTAATGAAGTGCAATTGCCCATGCTCACATATTTCATTTTACCTGGACGTGAAGTGCTGTGCAATACTCGTACCTAAATAAAAATACACATTTTAAAAAGCACCTGCATGATCTTCAAGAGTTCTGGAACAATGTTCTATGGACATCGGAGTCAAAAGTGGCACTTTTTGGCCAACATGGACCCCGTTATGTCTGGCGAAAATCAAACACTGCATTCCACAGCAAGAACCTCATACCAGCGGTCAAGCATGGTGGTGGTAGTGTCATGATTTGGGATGCTTTGCTGCATCAGGACCTGGACAACTTGCCATCATTGAAGGAACCATGAATTCTGCTCTGTATCAGAAAATTCTACAACAGAGTGTCAGGCCATCCATCCATGAGCTGAAGCTGAAGCGTAGCTGGGTTATGCAGCAAGACAATGATCCGAAACACACAAGCAAGTCTACATAAGAATGGTTGAAGAACAAGAAATTTAAAGTTTTGGAATGGCCTAGCCAAAGTCCAGACCTAAACCACCCTGAGATGTTGTGGCAGGACCTGAAACGAGCAGTTTATGCTCGAAAACCCACAAATGTCACCTTATTGAGGCATGTTCTGCATGAAGGAGTGGTTGAAAATTCCTCCACGGCGCTGTGAGAGACTGATCAATAATTACAGGAAGTATTTGGTAACCAGTTATTGAGTCTAAGGGGGTGATTACTTTTTCACACGGGGGCATTGGGTGTTGCATAACTTTCTTTAATAAATAAATAAAATAAGTATCAACATTTGTTTTACTTGTTCACTCAGGGTCCCTTTTATCTAATATTAAATTTTGATTGAAGATCTGATAACATTCAGTGTCAAAAATATGCAAAAATGCAGAAAATCAGACGGGGCAAATACTTTTTCACGGCACTGTATGTTCTGAATGCAAAGAGTATATGCTATATCTTGTACACAGAATGGAATCTACCATTTGTGTCATACTGGGTTTGCGTCAACTACATTAGAGAAAACTCCCCAGAAGAACCGACAGGTGATGCAATTTTCTTTATAGTCATCTCCGTCTAAGAGAACACCCCTCAGAAAGGAAGTGAAGCGTACCCTAAGCCGAAGTGTTATCTAAGACTCAGTTGACCACTTATTGATTTATTTATAAATCAATAAATAAATGTTAATTGTCATGACGCACATGCATCAACATATTAAATTAACAGAATATTAAGAGAAAAGCAATAGACCAGTGTATGTTAATAAACTATAATAATAAAGTAAGACAAACTAACGTAATAAACTGTCACAATAAATTAACATAGCACCCTTGCACGTTAAAAAATGCAGCAGCAGCAGCTGTAGATTAATTATGAATACATGTACAGAAGCACTGTTCAAGACACACACACACAGTTATTTAACAGAATGGTGAAGCAACTCACCAGAATGGGAAACTCCAAATTGCTCTGGGACTTGTGTCTGATTAAGGTTTTTTTCAAGAGCTCATACAATTTCTAACTTTTTGTTGCAAGAGAAACAGCAGCACATTTTGCCGCTTGTTTACATGCCATTTTGTAGTGATGAGGTGCACTTGTGGAAATCAGAATACACAACGAGGCAATGCTAAATGACTGGTTCTGGAAAGATTGAATAAACAAACCAGTGTTCCTCAAGACACTCCAATAAAAAGATTGAACAAACCACTTGAATTAACGTTTGATGATGATGAGTTATCAGGTTACAAAAATGTAATGTATCAATTGTGAACAAATCATTAGCAGCACAAAAAAGGTGTTACCTTTATGCAAAGTTCCTGCTCCTTAGGTGGACCATTTACAATGGGAAAAATCAGTTTCACCAAAAGGTTGTTCTAGTAGCTGAGTGTTCTCTTAGAAACTGATACTGCTGTGTTTCACTGTCCATAGATCTCTCCAGCCGATCTTGCGTTGTTCCAAACATTCTCATCTCATCCATTCTCCCTGCTTGGCCTTGGAAATTGCCTTTACACACCTCATCCTCTCCTCCTGCTTCTGCACCTCGTTGACTACCAGCTTCCTCCGTTGAGATGGGGCTGCTTTGTGCCATGTAGGAGGAGCTGAACTGAGACCAAGGCCTCCTCTTCCATGCTGTACTTGCCCCATGACATCACTGATACGGAGAGAAGCCTTTGCCGCCCACTTTCTTCCAGTTTTCAACACAGGTGCTGCCTCCCTCACACATTTGTCGTGTGACTCTACCAATGCCATTTCCAATCGAACCTTGGTGCACCTAAACTCCTCGGTTAGAGCCGAGACTGGCAGCTGCAGTATCCCTTTACCATACAGTACCACTCTGCTGAGGCAGCGTGGAACTCCTAACCATTTCCTGACGTATGAACCGATTAACGATTCCAGCTTTTCTACTGTTGTCAAGGAAGACCAAGACCAAACTGAGAGCACCAGAGTTTAAGTTTGCCCGGTAAAGCACTGCTCTCTATATTCTTCAACCCTTGCACTGCTTACTGTCTCACTTCTCCTACATGAACTGTGTCCTTTAGGTCACCATCATACATCTCCAAAGACTTTTCATAGGCTTCTCAGACACTGTTGGTATTGCCTCACCGTTAATGTAGAACCTATTATCCATTACTTTACCTTTAATTACAGAGATGACTTAGTGGGCTTGAATGGTCTTAGTGGGCTTGAATTGCATTCGTGCCCATTCAATGTTATTGATTAGTTTGCCATGTAGTGGTGAATTCTGAAGTTGAAAAACCAAATTGCAAATCTCTGAAGTAGGCTTTCACTAAGTTTGTTATTGACCTCGGTGCACTGAAAAAAAAATCAAATGCTTTCCAAAGAAGATCCCGTGGTACTGAACCGTATGCATTAGATAAATCCAGAATGTCAAAACAGAGCTCCTTCCTCTTCTTTTTAGCTGTTTGAATTTGCTGCCAGAGAGATCACACTGACGTGCTCGAAACATCCTGAGCAACCTGGAATATTGTCTTTCTGTACTGAAACGTCAATGAAGCAGTTATTCATAGGTAAGCTGACAATCTCTGTGCAACAATGCTGAGGAAAATCTTGCCTTCCACATTTAACAGGGAAATAGAACAAAAATGACCGATACTCGTAGAAACATTTTCTTTCGTTATAAAGACCTCACCTCTTGGTGCAACCTGTTTTTCCCATGCTACTTTCACCAATTTTCACAGGATTCGTAGAACACCAGGGGTACTCTTGTAAACTTTGTACAGAACTTCATTAAACCCTTGCCTTTTTGACAGCTTGCTCTACTTCTTTCCACTTAGGTGTTCAGTCCTCCATTTGGTATTCTGATGGATAGGTGGGATGTCTGAAGGAATCGACATATGCTCCTGCCTTTTTTAATCTATGAGAGTTTCCTCAAGATCTCTAATGCTCAGACTTAGTTGCTTATAAAGTTAGTTCTCACACGCTCCTCCTTTTTGCAGCATTTCAGTACATGCTCAGCTCTGCACAATGTTGCAGTCTTATCAATTATGACCCTTTGAAATAGATTGAGCTTGTTCTGCTCTCCTCCATTGCTTCCTCAGCTGCCTCCTTTCTCTAAGCGTTCAATCTCCTGTTGTCGTCTAGACTTTACAGGAAAACTTTGTACTTTCTCCTTTCTTTTTTCAACTCCAAACCTCCCGCTTCCATGTGGATAGATGGTATCCCCAAAATTATGCAGCTTCTTTTCGACTGTTCCACCTAACCTTTCCAACACAAAACAGAGATTCAGGGTTTACTGTGTCCCACAGTGTTTTCTCAGAAGCTCTCGGACATTAAACTCCAGGCTTGTGCCCGTTGAGGTTATTTTCTCTTTTGCGCTGGTTCATATGACCATGTTCACATTCAAGTCCTCCTCTCATCTATGACAGGGGTGCTGATATCCTGTGAACTGTGGTTTGCTTCCTGTCGCTCGATTTCATTTGACTGACTTGACTGGCTTTGTAAAAAGTACTGATCAATGCAATGTCCTTGTCCCTTCTCCCTCAAACATTTCATTCTCCCTTGATGAATAACCATTGCCACTTTGCTCCAGCCACAGACATAATCCTGAAGGAAGGAAGGAAGCTCCATGTCTTTGCTAACTGCAGATCTTGAGCTAGTCCTTTGCAAAATACTCTCCGTTCTCATATCCGTTTCCAAACCTTCCGCCCCTGCAGACTCTAGGGGCATTTTTCTCTTAAATTTCTTAGAAGTCTTGGGCGGGTGTCTCCAGAATCCTGTTCCATTTGAAAACACAGAGCTGGATACTGCTAACCCCTGCCAGCCCCAATGGGGTCTATTTCCTCCTGTCAGCTGTCTCTCCAGGCTGTCACAAGGTCTTTACCTCATCGCTAGCTGCACTATTCACAGCAGTCAGTGGATGTACCCAGATCTTCATGATTTCTATTACATGACAGTAGGTGTTAAAACGTTACGCTGTTATTGGACTCTGCTCTCACCAAGATAAGCACCAACTAAAACATAGCTTTTAAAAAAACATTTTTTACTGTAAACTAATGTGATCCATCTGCGTTTCCTTCCATCTGATGATGCAGATATCCTTCTGCCTGGTGTTGATGGCTGAAGTGTAATGCTGGCTCCAGGGATCAGCCTATTTTGCCTCCCTGGCACATCAGTACACACACAATGGCTACAATGCTGGCTCCAGGGATCAACCACAGTGTGGCCTCCCTAGCGCATCAGCATAACAACCGTCTGCACCGAGCCGAGCAAGATACTTCTCTGGGGTCTTCAAGTGGGCACCTGCCATCCTTGTGGTTTCATCGATTAGCCCACGACACCTTAAGAGGGCTTGACAGTGATTCTGGTGTCCCAGCATCACCCCCTCCGCACCCCAGTCAGGTAAGCCCAGCTTATTTCCCTTCCACTACGTCGACGTTGCTTTCTTTCTACTATGCTAGAGGTCCCCAACCAGAATCTTTTCGTCTCAACCAAAGCCAGTTGCTGCTCCTCTCTGCTGCTTCAGGTAAGTTTTTTGCTACCCGTTGCAACTGTGGACCACTGAATCCAATGTCTCTGAGAAACTGGGTTGAGGAGTGTGCCACAAATCCTCGACAAACCACCACTGGGTAAACCTTGACTCTCCATATTCGCTGCTCTGCTTCAGCAGCTATTTGAGCATACCAAAGTTTCTTCCTTTCATATGTCTCATCCACAGCATCCTCCCATGGCACTGTTAACTCTACTAGGTGAACAAGGCATGCTGATCCAGACCACAAGACAACATCAGGTCGAAGGTTAGTAGAGCCAATCTCAGGTGGGAAAATAAGCTGTTGTCCAACATCTGCCAGCATTTTCCAGTCTCTAGTAGCTTCCAGCTATTGTAGACGAGTTTTGTTTTAGTACCTAGCAGGGGGGCTTGATACCACTGGAGTGCTTCTGAACAACACATGAAATCATCATGTACCAGGAAGCAACAGAAACTTTTAATCTATAACGCGGCCTTTAAGGTATCTGCACATTACAAACTAAAAGTACGACACACAAGTTCAAATATCTTTGGCAGAAGAAGGGGTGGGGGGTGGGGCAGTGATAACATAACCCAGCTAGTGCTAAAATAAGAAAAGCTATTTTAAAACTATTAACACTTAATACAGAAAACATGACAATTTTTTTGTACAACAATGTGTTTAATTTGTCAAATCCCTTTGCTTTGGCAGCCATCCTGTTCACAGCATTACTGCTGTATGCTTCAAAAGGATTTGTTTATCCACTTACTCCACTGTCTTTATCCAGATGCTTTATATAAGAACATAAGAAAGTTTACAAACGAGAGGAGGCCATTTGGCCCATCTTGCTCGTTTGGTTGTTAGTAGCTTATTGATCCCAAAATCTCATCAAGCAGCTTCTTGAAGGATCCCAGGGTGTCAGCTTCAACAACATTACTGGGGAGTTGATTCCAGACCCTCACAATTCTCTGTGTAAAAAAGTGTCTCCTATTTTCTGTTCTGAATGCCCCTTTTTCTAAACTCCATTTGTGACCCCTGGTCCTTGTTTCTTTTTTCAGGCTGAAAAAGTCCCTTGGGTCGACACTGTCAATACCTTTTAGAATTTTGAATGCTTGAATTAGGTCGCCACGTAGTCTTCTTTGTTCAAGACTGAACAGATTCAATTCTTTTAGCCTGTCTGCATATGACATGCCTTTTAAGCCCGGAATAATTCTGGTCGCTCTTCTTTGCACTCTTTCTAGAGCAGCAATATCTTTTTTATAGCGAGGTGACCAGAACTGCACACAATATTCAAGATGAGGTCTTACAAGTGCATTGTACAGTTTTAACATTACTTCCCTTGATTTAAATTCAACACTTTTCACAATGTATCCGAGTATCTTGTTAGCCTTTTTTATAGCTTCCCCACATTGTCTAGATGAAGACATTTCTGAGTCAACAAAAACTCCTAGGTCTTTTTCATAGATTCCTTCTCCAATTTCAATATCTCCCATATGATATTTATAATGTACATTTTTATTTCCTGCGTGCAGTACCTTACACTTTTCTCTATTAAATGTCATTTGCCATGTGTCTGCCCAGTTCTGAATCTTGTCTAGATCATTTTGAATGACCTTTGCTGCTGCAACAGTGTTTGCCACTCCTCCTACTTTTGTGTCGTCTGCAAATTTAACAAGTTTGCTTACTATACCAGAATCTAAATCATTAATGTAGATTAGGAATAGCAGAGGACCTAATACTGATCCCTGTGGTACACCGCTGGTTACCACACTCCATTCTGAGGTTTTTCCTCTAATCAGTACTTTCTGTTTTCTACATGTTAACCACTCCCTAATCCATGTACATGTGTTTCCTTGAATCCCAACTGCGTTCAGTTTGAGAATTAATCTTTTGTGCGGGACTTTGTCAAAAGCTTTCTGGAAATCTAAATAAACCATGTCATATGCTTTGCAATTATCCATTATCGATGTTGCATCCTCAAAAAAAATCAAGCAAGTTAGTTAGGCACGATCTCCCTTTCCTAAAACCATGTTGACTGTCTCCCAGTACCCTGTTACCATATAGGTAATTTTCCATTTTGGATCTTATTATAGTTTCCATAAGTTTGCATATAATAGAAGTCAGGCTTACTGGTCTGTAGTTACCTGGTTCAGTTTTGTTTCCCTTTTTGTGGATCGGTATTACGTTTGCAATTTTCCAGTCTGTCGGTACCACCCCTGTGTCAAGAGACTGCTGCATGATCTTGGTTAGCGGTTTGTAAATTACTTCTTTCATTTCTTTGAGTACTACTGGGAGGATCTCATCCGGCCCAGGGGATTTGTTTATTTTAAGAGCTCCTAGTCCCTTTAACACTTCTGCCTCAGTTATGCTAAAGTTATTTAAAACTGGATAGGAACTGGATGACATGTGGGGCATGTTGTCAGTATCTTCCTTTGTAAAAACTTGTGAAAAGTAATCATTTAATATATTTGCTATTTTTTTTTCTTCCTCTACGATTTTGCCATTTGTATCTCTTAAACATTTAATCTCCTCTTTGAATGTTCTCTTGCTGTTGTAATATTGGAAAAACATTTTGGAATTGGTTTTAGCTCCCTTAGCAATGTTCATTTCTATTTCTCTCTTGGCCTTTCTAACTTCCTTTTTGACTTGCATTTGCAGTTCTGTGTACTCTTTCTGTGTACTTTCTTTTTGGTCCTTTTTTAATGCTCTGTAAAGTGCCTTTTTTCGCTGAATATTTTTTTTAATTGATCTATTAAACCATTTTGGCAATTTAGTTTTACATTTAGATTTGTCTACTTTAGGGATATAATTGTTTTGCGCCTCTAGTACTACATTTTTGAAGAACAACCATCCTTCTTCTGTGGGTGTTTTCTCTATTTTACTCCAATCTACTTCTGTTAGTCTCTGTTTCATGCCTTCATAGTTTGCTTTTCTAAAATTGTAAACCTTAGCTTTAGTCTTTACTTTTGAGGATTTAAAAAACACTTCAAATGAGACCATGTTGTGGTCTGAGTTTGCCAGTGGTTCTCTGACCTCTGTTTTAGTTATTCTATCTTCGTTATTTGAAAAGACTAAATCAAGGCATGCCTCCCCTCTAGTGGGTGCCTTCACAAATTGTGTTAGGAAGCAGTCATTTGTCATTTCCACCATTTCTATTTCATCCTTCGTGCTACCCACCGGGTTTTCCCATTTTATTTGGGGGAAGTTGAAATCCCCCATTAGTATGGCTTCTCCTTTGCTACACACATTTCTAATGTCATTGTATAACAGATTATTGTGCTCACCGTCTGAATCTGGCGGTCTATAGCATGCTCCTATTATTATGCCTTTTGAATTTTTGTCTGTTATTCTGACCCATATTGATTCGGTTTTATTTTCTTTGTCCAGGTTTAACACCTGGGCTTCAAGACTGTTTCTTATGTATAGCGCTACCCCTCCTCCTCGTCTGTCCTGCCTGTCTTTCCTATACAGTGTATACCCACAAATATTATATTCGTCCCCATCACTCTCAGATAACCACGTTTCTGTAACACCTATCACATCATAGTTACCTGTTAGTGCAGTAGCTTCAAGTTCTAGAATTTTGTTTCTGATACTTCTAGCATTTAGATAAATACATTTAATGGTTGTCTTACCCGAGTTGTTGTTCTTGTTTTGATGCGGTCTCCCTTCTGTTTTTTTGTTGATTTCTCCCCCCTTCCTTTCTAGTTTAAATGCTTCCGAACCTGCTCGAGGATCTTTTCTCCAAGTAGACTAGTTCCCTTGTTATTTAAATGCAGTCCATCCCGTCTATACAGATAGTCCTCGTTGTAGAAAGTGGTCCAATGATCAAGATAGGTGAAGCCTTCCCGTGTGCACCACGTCTTCAACCATTGGTTTTGATTTATTATTTCCAGCTGTCCATATGGTCCTTTGCAAGGTGCGGGTAGTATACCAGAAAATACCACAGTTTTGGTTTTCTCTTTTAATTTCCTTCCTAGCTCTCTGAATTTGTTTTGCAGGGATTTTGGTCTGTCTATATAGGTTTAGTTGTAATAGGCTTCATTGCACAAACATATCAAATCTGTTACATTTGACCAAACTTGGACATCCTGACAAGTACAGACAGACTAAGCCTGGTATTTTTTTTTCTTTTTGAAATGTGAAAGAAATGACAGAAACGTAATCTTAAAATCAGAATTGCAGGACATAAAACGGCTCTAAGGAATAATAATAGAGATTATGCAATAGCCAGACATTATAAATCACTCAATCATAGATCTTCGCCGAACCTTAACTTTATAGGGATGGAAAAGGTTAACAGTATCAGTAAGAGGTGGCAATATTGTTAACCAATTATTAAAAAGAGAATGCTTCTGGATACACACATTAAACACGGTTGAACCTACTGGTCTCAATGAGACGCTAGAACTGAACTCTATTAAGAGTATTCATTAACATCTAATTGTAATGAAGCCGAGATGTACTGTCGAATGAATGTTGAATGTGTTCTCCTTGTATGTTGTTATAGTTTGACTTTTTTTTTTTTTTTTTTTTACATTTTTGATTGTTAACTTAAATGTTAGCTAATTAATGATCATACAATCAATAATACAATTGCTAATTGACAAAAAATATATAACACAATGAATCGTGGTGTTGCTAGCATTGATAGTTTGTAACCTGATGAAGACACTGATGTGTCAAAACACTTTCTACGCTTTTTAAAACAAATGGATGTCAATAAAAGATTGGTTTTAATGAGATATCAAGTATTTCACCTTATTGAACTGTTCAAAATGTAAATGATCTACTGGAGTGTGCTCCAGACCGGTTTCTGTAACTGGGGACAAGTGGATACTACAACCAGCTCTATCAGTGACAATTATACAATTATCTATTTATGTGTGGTAAGCACCTTGTCAAATTAAATTTTTTGTGCACAAATGACTTTTTAAAAATGAATTAGAAATATGAAACTATTTACAACCACTTTAAAAAAGGGTAGTAACTAAGGTTTTAAATGTAATTTTCCAACCCCTATTTATTTATTTTTGTCTAGCTCTGTTTTCATTGTGTAGTTCTTTGTGTAGAACTTTTCTTTTCTAATATGTGTTCTAATTTCTCTCTGCTAGACAGTGTTCCTATCAGAGAATGCATGGAACTCAACCTGTCCTCCGGTTTTTGCCAAGCAGGTTGGCACAGCATGGGTTAATGAAGCTATATTGTAACTGAAAATACGGTTCTATTTGTCTAGCACAGAAATGGTGGGGGATCCAACACATATGAATGAGACTAGTGCTCTGTAGAGTAGCACCTTCAGATGCCTTTAAAAGCCAATGCATTACGCACTAACAGCTGAGTTGAACAATAAGGGAAACACTGAAACTGGAGGGAACTGTGGATAGAAGACAGGAACTGGACACAGTAGTGATCACAACTGTAATGGTAAGAAAACAGTTTCCATGGTTCTGGGCTATAAACAAAGACTGGCAGCACTCACTCAATCACTTCATTTCAGATTATTTGATACCACACCTTTTTCTGTATTCGTTTCCCCCTCTACACTTTTGACAGCATCTGCTGTATTTGACAAATATGACTGCATTGCTATTTTTTTTTTTGTCCGATTGTGACTTTAGGTTAGGATTTTGTGATATTGGATTATGTTTATGTGTAGATGACCCTGGAAGCATTTGTCTATGAATGAATTTACAATGGGCGTGTACAACACCAAGTTTTTAGTACACTTTTTTATGTTAAATGGTACTGTATACACCTGATTTTATATATATATATATATATATATATATATATATATATATATATATATATATATATATATATATATATTTATTTTAATATCACTTTAGTCTCGGCTCCTACCTCAAACTGGTTGAGCACAGTCCCGCTCTCCAGCCCTCTCTTCAGCTGTTGCATGGACTCCTCTAGAGTCCCATACTGGGGGTAGGTGGAGAGGATCGAGTCACCTGGTAACGAGACATCCATCTCGTCCTCAAGCATCTGCTCCATGTGGAGTTTTACAACTGAAATACATCAATACTTACAATAAAACACTTTATTATTGCTGCTACTATTGCAGCACTTTCTTTTCAAAAGATTTTAAACTCAGTTCTGGCTCTTGGGCCATAGGCATTTTACTGTAGAAATATTGCTGGAATAGGAATAGGAATATCATATTATCTCTGTGTGTAAAATGCAAAAAAATCACTTGCATTCTTTTTTTGATCAGGCCTACACATTATTACTGCAGTGCATTCAAATCTAAGGATTGCATATTTTACTATAGGTACCAGGCAACTCACAAAAAAAGATCCTACAAGTGTGGAAATGGACACAGGAAATGGAAGTTACCTTTCCGCCTGACTAGCAGTGCAAGCTCTTTGGTGTGTGACTCTCGGCTGGCTTTGATGAACATTACAACCTGGTCATGGGTGTGCTCCGAGATGTCTCTGCCATTGATCAGCACAATCTGGTCCCCTTCGAGAAGCTTCGGCGTGCACAGGTCAGCCTAGAAGACAGAAACCAATCATTCAAGCATTCTAGAGAGCATTGGGTCACCCCCCTCTTAACTCTGCATATGCAAAAACGAAGCTGGATAACTGGTACTTGGCTCAGAAAAAGATGAGAATCACCTTGCATTGCTTTCGTCTTGCCCAGTGCTTTTTTGTTTTGGACCACTAACATGTCTTGCTTGTCAGAATGCTTTGCAGGTTTTATCTATTGTGATCTGCTTGGACCGAAGTTGGTGGTTTTCTGCAAACATTCACACAATGGAGGACCTGGGAGAATGCAGCCATCCTGCTATCATGCCCTGTGAAGTCAGAGATCTTTTTGCTTTTCCAGGATTGTTGCTGTATAGTTATACAAAACTCAAGTGGATTACATGACAGATTATGTGACCTATCACATACACTTATATAGCTTGCAGATTAGGGTATTTTCCAATTTTACTTACATTCTCTAATATTGTTTAAAAAAACAAAACAAAACAAAAAAACACAGAAGGTTAAAAAAAAAAAAATAAAGGTTTATGAAAACAGCATCCTGGTGAACCTCAACAGTTCATAGTTTACTGAAAGGGTCAAAAGTATTTTTACAGCTTTTGTAGCACTTTAGGAGTATCTTTGAAATGCAAGTCCCAAATAAAGCAAGCCTCCTACAATAAATTGACATGTATATATGTAATGCTCAACAGATTTGGTGAAGCTTTTTTGAAGCATTGATTTAATAACAAGGATAGCCAGTGGCAAACAGCCCAGCACTGTTTATTAAATCATCACTCAATGTACCCTTGAACTATAAACACTAGATTTGAGGTTGAAATGCTAGCCATACTGAGCATGTATTACATTAACATAATTAAAGTTAATGGTTGACTAAGTGAAAGAAGATACAAATTGAGGCTTGGGCATCTGACATTTTATTTATTTATTTTTTATTTAGTGCAGAGAACAAAAAAGTTAGACCTCATAAAACTGCAAGTATTTATTTTGTGAGACGTAACTATTATTATGTACACGGTTTAATTTTACAGTTGTGATTAGTATGAAAAACAATAGTAGGTGAAAAACAAACAAAAAAATACAACATATTAGTGGACTGTGGTCACGCTTGGCTTCTGTTTAATACACAAGAGTATTACTCAAGTGAGCGCGGATTAACGGGGGTTCGGGAACCCCTATCTGCAGCAGACACTTTTTATTCTGATCAAAGCTCGCAGTTGAGCCTGCTCTGAAATCAGCAAAAAACAAGTCAAACAGCAGAACCTAACTCTCTGAAAAATATCAAAAGGAAAGGAAGGGGCAATGAACTGAAGTCTTTAAAAAGCTGACAGGATAAGGAGAGATCACCTGGGGCCAGTTTTTCTAAACTTTTAATCTGGGTAACAGTGTTCCGGATTTTGTAATCCTCTATTTTGTGATCGAGATTACTTTTATCTGGATCATTTTCTTTTAAGGAGGTGTATGTGAAGGCGTATGCATATGCTTTTTTATTTATTTATTTATTTATTTTAAATTAAAGCTATACCACTAAATACATGCTAAATACTTTTTGCTTGCATGGATACAAAACTTAAATAAATATGTAAATATGATATTATAACACTCGATTTTGACAGAGTGTGTGTTTGCTATGTCAATTCAAACAAAATATCACACTTCTATGATCATTTAAAAGCATATGCATTTTAAGGTGGATCACAATAATTTTGGATCAACCCCCCCCCCCCCCCCCCCAAAATCTACCTTCTAGACCAGGTGTGGTGGCGTTGCTGCTATTAACAGTCATCATGTTGGCATTCACTTGGAATTTTAGATGCCTTCTGGTTGACTGGTCCATCTAAACTTAGCATTTGCTTCCATATTTTAAGGATCCAGGATAGTAATATCACAGTCAATCAACATACACATTGCCCATGTGCGTCTCCCACATAGAGAAATGTGTAAACTAGAACTAGAACGCATGTGATCTGCATCATCACTAGGGCTAGAGGTTTAGACAACAATCATAGAATTCAGCAGTGTAGCAATGGTTAAAGAAAATAACGCATTAAAAATAAACAGCAAAGTGATGTTTCATTTAATATAAAAGTATATGATAATGTGCACAGCAAAAAAAAAAAAAATATATATATATATATATACACACACACACACACACACATATATACATACACACACACACACACACACAGAGAGTACCTATAGAAAGTCGACACCCCCTTTCAAAATTTTCACCTTTTGTTGCCTTATAGCCTGGAATTAAAATCCATTAAAAGTATAGTATAGTATAGTTTTTTTTTTCATTTATCTACACATCCTACCCCACAACTTACAAGTGAAAAAAAATATTCTAGAAATTTGTAAAATATTAATTAAAAATAAAAACTGAAATAGCCTGGTTGGATAAGTGTCCACCCCCCTTGTAACAGCAATGCTAAATTAGCTCAGGTGTAACCATTTGCCTTCAAAATCACACACCAAGTTAAGTGGCCTCCACATGTGTTAAATTGTAGTGATTGACATGATTTCAGGATAAATTCAGCAGTTCCTGTTGTTGAAAAGGCACAGATCAGGGGATGGATATAAAAAAAAAAATCAAAAGGCCTTGAATATCCCTTGGAGCACAGTCATGACGATTATTAACAAGTGGAAGGTGTGTGGCACCACCAAGACCCCGCCTAGATCAGACCGTCCCTCCAAACTCTACGACCGAGCAAGAAGGAGACTGATCAGAGAGGATACCAAGAGGCCAATAGCAACTTTGCAAGAGCTGCAGGCTTTTATGGCCAAGACTGATCAAAGTGTGCATGTGACAACAATATCCCAAGCACTTTACAAATCTGGCCTGTATGGTAGGGTGGCAAGAAGAAAGCCATTACTCAAGAAATCTCACCTTGAATCCCATTTGAAGTATGCAAAAAAACATGAAGGAGATTCTGTAGCCATGTGGCAAAAAGTTTTGTGGTCTGACTAAACTAAAATGCAACTTTTTGGCCTAAATGCAAAGCGTTATATTTGGCGCAAACCCAACACAGCGCATCACCCAAAGAACACCATCCCTACTATAAAGCATAGTGGTGGCAGCATCATGTTTGGGGATGTTTCTCGTCGGCAGGGACTCGGACACTTATCAGGACAACAGGGAAAATGAATGGAGCAAAGTACAGAGAAGTCCTTGAGGAAAACTTGCTACGACCGAAAGCACACAGCCAACGCTACACTGGAGTGGCTAAGGAACAAAAAGGTAAATGTCCTTGAGTGTCCCAGTCAGAGTCCCGACCTAAATCCAATCGAAAATTTGTGGCATGACTTGAAGAGTGCTGTCCATAAACACTCCCCAAGGAACTTGACAGAGCTTGAACAGTTTTGTAAAGAACAACAGTCAAATATTGCCAAATCTACGTGTGCAAAGTTGGTAGAGATCTATCACAACAGTCTCAGCTGTAATTCCTGCCAAAGGTGCTTTCACCAAGTATTAACTCAGGGGGGTGGAGACTTATCCAATTATGATCTTTCAGTTTTGTATTTATAATATATCATTTTTTCTCAATAAAACCCTTTCTTCCCCTTAACAGTGTGGAGTATGGTGTGCAGATATGTGGGAAAAAAATCCTCATTTAAATGCATGAAACTGAGGCACTGACACAACAAAATGTGAAAAAAGTTCAAGGGGGTGTAGACTTTCTATAGGCACTGTGTGTGTGTGTCATATATATATATATATATATATATATATATATATATATATATATATATATATATATATATATAGAGAGAGAGAGAGAGAGAGAGAGAGAGAGAGAGAGAGAGAGAGAGAGAGAGAGAGAGAGAGAGAGAGAGAGAGAGAGAGAGAGACACACACACACACACAAAAATCAAATAATCTTACCGTGGCACAAGGTATTTTCACTACTGAATGAGATTTTTAAATTGACCCATTCACTGCTTATTTGCAATACACACAGCCAAGAAATGTTATTTCCTATCCAAGCTGATGTATTTTACTTTTGAACATTTTAAAAGGTCAGTTAAATCGGTGTCCAATTATTCACGGATACATGCAGCGCAAGTTTTTGTTATCAGGCACCAAATTGCCTCTGTTGGCTTCACTGACTGGAACGCAAGGCTTATGTTGTTTATTTTATACTTGCAAACATTTTCGCAAGGATTCTGGCTGTCATTTCATCAGTTACAGATCACCTGCCTGTTTCATCAGTGCTCCAGCTAGCTTTGATAGACAGAGTCATTCGATTATCTTTTTTTTTTTTTTTTTTTTTTTTTTTTGGCTTGTTTTTAATTAAATGGATTGAGGGGGCCCTCTGGTGGCAGAAAGAGATTAAATCACTTGTACTTACAGGGGAGTCTGGGCTCACTCTGGATATTACAAGGGGCATCTTCTGATCTACTCCACCCTATATATATATATATATAAAAAAAAATAACAGTTTACTTAATATAACATTTCACCGATTATGAGCTGTTGATAGTGAGATTTTATCAGATATAAGACAATTTTTTAAAAAAATTTGAAAAATGATCACAATTGTATTAATGAAAAACTAAAAATGGGAGTTTTATGTGAAAAGAGGGTTAATCTAAACAGAAATGTCATAAAAAATGTAATGGTTTGTAAGCATGAAGCAAAATGGAAATCTTAAAAAGATTGATTTGTCCTGAGATTAAATACAGTGAAATGTTTACTTTCTACTGAACAACAGATGTAATGCAATTCTATTGAGAAAATGATAGAATATAGCAGCGTACTACATTCAAAGGGACTGGCCTGTATTGTCCCAAAAGCAAAAAAAGTGCCTGACCTCAATGTCATTTTAGGCAATGGGTTAAAGTGAAGTGTGCCGTTATAGTTTGCCAGAGGAGTTTCAGTAACAATGAAAATATCATATTAACAGCTGTAGTCAGACTTGAAAATGTATAAAAGCTTCCCTCATGGGAATGTTTAATTAACTACATACAAACACATTTACTTGCTTATGTAGACTAACAGGGTAATGGACCCAAGGCTCTCTTTTTGCAAGCCTGCTGCATACTAATAAATACATCAGTTAAACACACTGCAGCACACTGATATTGTGCTACTCTGCTGAACTCAATAAGCATGCTCATATTCTTGAGAAGGATCTTTGGCAGATGTGTTTATGTAAATGAAACAAGAAGAGTTTTAAGGTTTTCAACATACACTGAATCCAATATTATATACAGTACAGCAGCTCTACATACTCTCTACCCACCTTCACATTGAAACCAAACCTCCCTTCTTTATCCGGCGTTATCCGTAGCAGCAGCAGTTCCGCGTCTATGAGCTCATTCTGAAAAAAAAAAAAAAAAAAGATTGACATGTTAAAATCATGCAGCCCATTAAACATCAGCATAATTATTACAGCTGCATGTCTGTTTAGAATTAAAAAATCAACACTGTATTAAGTATTGTACATGCCTTTAGGTCAACTTTTAATAGGAATTGCAATTTAATGCTAATGGTCACATATAACACATCCAGCATCTGTATTCAACAAGCTGGTAAATGCATATAGCTAACATTACAGGAATGCTAATGTTTTCTGAATATGGCTCATCATTTGTTCCATAACTACAATACAATGCATCAGTAATTTCCAAACAACTTCCAGCTGGAGAATGTTTCTCATGAATCTGTCTATGAATTTGAATGTTCTGTTTTTATTTTTAAAGTTTCATAATGGAATGGGGAAAAAGCAGTTGACAGTAACATTATGCAGTTGTCCTATATTGTGGGCATATGGTTACCATTAAAATGTGTTTGTAATGATCACTAATGCAGGTTTGATGCTGTAAGATGACATGTTGTCAACATTTTTTGTGAAAATTGACCCCACAATGCTGTGCTACTGTCACTCCCATTAGACAGTGTGACAGTTAGTGATGACACACAGAAGGTTTTCTCAGAGCCTATTGTGTTGCCAAGGAAACACCTCCAATTGAAAACATTCAACTGTAAATGTATACATGTTCTCTGGCTGCCTCTAACGCCGATGAGAGAGTGTGCCTGATTTGTTGTGTCAGTGCAGGGTAATTCATTCAAACTTCTTGGTGTGAAGAAGGGGATAACGTGGATCTTTGTGAAAGCATGGTGAAGGTTCACTTTTTAGAATTATAAAAAAAAGTTTAAGAACATGGAACGTTCTATGGAATTTTGAGAAGTTTTATTAATTTAATGTAGCAAACATGCAGTCTGCCTCTCTAATTGGTAGGAGGGAGCAACAGGGATGCTTAATGAGTGATACATGCACACAGGATTATACAGCATGATAGTTGACAAACATTGTCACAGTAGTACTGGCAGTCTCCATCGGTGTTGTTCGCTCTCATCGTGTTATCGTAGCTTGCCAGGAACTGTTTATCCACCCCGTCAAGCGGGTGTGTCCCGGACAGTCTGTTGTTCACCTGTGCCTGAGTTCCCACGCCATTGGGGGAAGGTGGCAGAGAATGGCCGTGGGATATGCGAGGGGAACTTTGTTGTGTGTCACTGCTTTCCAGTAGTTTCCTTGTAAAAAAATAAAAATAAAACAACACCACAATAAAACGTGATTCCAATCATAAACTGGGATTGCAGCCAAATTGAAAGATGCACTGGCAAAGGCAAAAAAAATAATTCAACCTCTCATGCGCATACCAAGTCCCTTATTGTTTTCTGTATTTTTTTGTTTTCCTTTCTCCAGACTTTACTGTGTGTGTATTTGTACTTTAGCTCATGCAGAGCTACTAAACCAATCTTAGTATTTGTATCCATTCAACAGCACAATGACAGCATCGAGCATTACACACAGTAAATCTTGCATGTTTTTATAAAATCAGTAGTTTTACTGCTAATGCACAGGGCTGTGGGTGAATCGAGGAGTTACTTCTATTAGTGGGTGTCAACGTCAATGCTACAGCTAGCCGTTTAATGGGAATGGGCTACTGAAAGGAACTTTATAAGCCCGGTACTTGCAGTCACGAGTCACGTAACCAATACAAATTCTAACTGGGAAAGCTTTTACTATACAGGCATCCTTCAGAGTTGCGAACACCTTGGGAATGGAGGTTGTTCGTAACTCGAAAATGAGTTTTCAACAGTTTTAATAAATGCGTACACCAGCTATCTACAATCTTAACCTGGCGAATAATACAAGGATGCAGCACTGTGATACCGTTCTGATATTGCTATTGTCTGAAAGGCTTTAAAAACAGCACTATACACTCTCTCTAACGTGCCGTTGAAATTGTAACTATAGCAAAAACACAGATTTAAATGTCCAGGAAAACACGGGTTAACGTAGTGCTTGTTTTAACTTTCATTTTTAACAAAATGCATACACTAGGAACATGTTAGTTTAAAAAAAAAAAAAAAAAAAAACAAACATGTTCCTAGTAGAATTGCCTGTACTTGCTTTGAAATCCATTTCTCCTTTGTATGGATACATTTGTTATTACAATAATTCAGCCTTCTTCATAACACATCGCTTATACGAGTCCCAATGGTCAGTTTGCAAGTTTGGTGTTCATAATTGAGGTTCTACTGTAGTGCAAACGTGTTCAAACTCTCTCCATCACACACAGTTTATTTGCATTGTACCCACTGGGCGCCAGTGTGTAATTAAGTCACATTTTAGACTTTTCCCTATAAACTACAGAACTGCTCTACCAATTGTGGTGAAACTTGGTTAGTACATTCTTCAGCACATGTTATTTAGAGTAGGTCACTGATCACATTTAACAGGATAGGTCAACTTTGTATTTACTGTTGTATCTGGGAATATATACATAGTATTACAATTTGTTAAACATGCATACGTATAATACAAACACTTACCTTGGCATTTCTGAGTCTGGTGACCTGTTTAGGAGAAAATGGGAAAAAAAGGAGAATTTAAAAGTTAGTAGTCACATTTATAGTAATTGCATTTCTTCAGTGTTTCTAGCAATATCACAGCGGTGTTATATAAACGTTGGTTTACAGTCAAATTAGACACCTGCCACAATAATCTATTCCATACTTCAAACTGCATTGAACAAAAAAAGTACCCTGCAATAAATAATTTCCTACCACTTTTCTGAACAATTGTTTTTGAAGAAAACATCACATGTTCTGAGTTTTGACTGCGGTGGGACCAGAGTAAGGGTGGATATGTAAAAAGTCAGATGAATGAATCCTGTTTTAAATAACATTATACACAGCTGTAACAACTACTATAGTCACACAACTATTGTTCTGAGATTCATCTTTTATTAGGGAGCTCCCCTAAATCCCTTGTTTAGAAAGATACAGGGTATTAACGCTTGTGACAGAGTAGCAGTCTGCCGTGTGGGTGAGTGCATTTGCTGCTGAGTGACTGGAATGAGATCGAGAGGGAGGTTGAAGTTGTTACAAATGATCACACTGAACATCTCACGTAACACTATCAGCAACTGCAGCACGGAGCAGATACAACACAGTGTACGAAAACTGGTAGAATCTACAATCTCTAAACTAATATTCTCTGTTCAATAATAAGCTAATGTTGCTGAAGAGATTCATCATGGCGGATAAACGGTTAGGGTGGATATGTGACAGGCTCCTGCGCAACCGCTTACCGTATTTTACTTTATTTTTTCTGGTATATGCAAACATTCTGAGCGGTTCGGGTTTCATCATTTACTTTTCATCATACTTTTACAGTCAAAACAGCCACAGAGTCTTTGATCAAATGCAGATCACACTTTCTACTTGTCTCCATGGATTCATTATGCATGATCAAGGTAAAGATTTATTTTATACTGCTGAGAGAGGTCTAAGATTTATCTACTGTTGTTTGTGAATTAAATAAACAAGGTGTTACCCAATATGGGTAGTCTATCAATACAAATGCAATAAAAGTCATTAAAAAAAAAAATAATAATAACAAATGCTTTTTGAAGTAGTGTAGGCTAAATTATTTTGTGTTCATAGTCATTGTTTTCACTGGTAAAACAATATGTTTTTTGGTATGCATAATGTTACATAGAGATTTAAGTAGAAAAGTAAGGAGGTCAGAAATTTATTCCCCTGCCTCCCATTAAAGAAACTCATTTAAAATAACAGTGTTATAATCCTGGGAAATAGGAGAAATATAATAACAAACCAAAAAAACAATTGTCAGAAATAAACACTAAAATTTCATTTTTAAGACAGTCACAAAGGCCACATATTCAAGCAAATATTGAGATTACTGTGTGACAGAAAATAAATATTAATTAGACCTCAAGATGCTGGTTTAAGCATCTCCAGGAGAAACACATCACACATTATTCTAACAACCACTGGAGAGACAAACATTAATTAGCCCAAATACATGTGCACTGTATTTATATAGCAATAACAACTAGCCCTTAAAAAGTACAATCCAAAGAATCAACAAGAAACACTGAAATGCAGCCTACAATAACCCCTTTCTTACGATTATGGAAACCTGTGATGTGCTGTTTATATTGCTAATGGGATATCATTTGTGTATATAAGGCACACCCTGAGCAGACTTGGATTTCGTGCCTTGTAAAGCCATACTTTTTAGAATACAACGTGAAGTATACATAAATATAAGATTGCAATATGTATAGTACATTTTGGTGTTTTCAGATGTGCATTACACACAGGATGGTTGTTATAAATCACAAAAAAAATTCTTACCTTATCAAATACTATACAATACTATTACTGCACACCTTATATACACTGTAACATGCAACCTGTAAATAACATACATATATCCTCTAAATATTTGTAATATGGTTATATTCTGATTTATGCTAAAATGTAAATTATACGTATTGCTTTTGGACGTCAACAAGTTATTTTAAAAGGTTTGTCTGTCCTGAGATCTTGCAGTAGCTCTTCCCTAAGTCTTAAACACCAGATGCAGCAATGTTGTCACTACCCAGGCCTAGTTAACCACGTTTCCATCAATAGAGCTACTGCCGCTAACGAAAGTAGGCTTGCCACATTGTCTTCTATGCTTGACTGGGCACTACACAAAAAGAGCAGTTGCCCAAGGTATCCAAAAAAAGGCTACGGAGCCTTTTGCGCACTTGGTACAACACAGGTGGATTTGCAAGAATAGAGGATTACCAGGGTAAAGCTGCTTGTCCTGTAATCCTTGCCACACCCTTCTCTCTGTGCTATGGGTGGCTTAGAAGAATGGATTTCCTGGGTTTGTTACACAATACTTAAGCTGGCACTGTCTAAACGCCTTAAATAGGTCTCAGTTACCACTAAATAATCATTTATAAAAAAAAACTACAACCTCCACAAAAAGCTTGAGAACACAATACAGCATTTTCAATGATCTTCCCTTAAGATTAGAGGAATGATCTGTGAAATGAAATGTTTTTTTTTTTTTTTTAAGGATGCTTTAGGACAGTGTTCCTTTTCAAGATCTTAACATTTGGGATATGAATGTTTAATAATGGGTCTTTACTACAAGACTTATCAGCTGAATGACTAAGGGATTCAATTTTCTCCAAACATAAATCAAAAGAAGAAATCTAGTAAGAGTGGGGAAAGGGCAACTACTCAATGGCCTTCCACAACAGCTTGTGCCACATTACCATATATTTGTAATGGCTTATATTTTGTGGTTGAAGTAACCACTTTAACTCATTTTATTTATGTATTGAAATTCTACCAAAAACAACTAAATTACATGTATTTTTTAAAAAAGATTGAATACAAGCAGAAATATTATATATATATATTATAAAACTATAACAATTTTAAACAATACAATCGTAGATAGATGAAATAGCAGACAATACAGTCAAACCGATACATTAATAGCCTCATTGTCAATTAAAAAGTAAGTTTACATTATTGTTTAAAACAGTTCTAAGAGTTGTATACAGCATTTATTAAGGCATTGTTATTCACAGAACTATTAATTCCTTTATGACACTGAACTTTAGTGCAAGCCAGTGCCAAATAATTAAAAGGATCAATGCTTTGATGTTACTTAGACGGTACACTTCGGATTGATTGTTTCGGAATTACCACCTGAGATCATTAAGTGAACTGCACGACAATAATATTCACATTACTGTTCAAAAATCATTCAACAATTTTAAACAGATTGATGAAATCTTTAACATTCTAAAAAGGGCCATTTCTCAGATTTAAAGAATAATATAAAAAAAGTTATGCAAACCCGTAACAGTGGGATACCTTTTACAGGAAACTACATAAATGATTTACAGTTACAGTTTATAGAAACAGATCACTTGCATAGACTTGCATGAATACACAATAATTGAACCTGCTGAACCACCCATAGCGACAGAATTCTCACTTTTTTTTTTTTTTTTTTTTTACTACCGAGTAGTATAATTTGAAATTTTGCCAACGGTTTTGTTAACTAATGATTGAGTAACTGCAAAAATTGTATCAAGTACGGTAACATTTAGCGTTGTTATCACATTGCACTAATTGCGACCCAATAGTGAAACGTTTTTCAGATACTGGATAATAATACTGAAATTCTATCTTTTTTATATGACTGTCGTTTTCCCATTAATAAATATAGGATATTATAGGATATATATATATATATATATATATATATATATATATTATTATATATATATAAATTTAAATACATCAGGCCAAATGTTTTTTTTAATATTGATTATTTATTTTTTTTGCTTTTGTAAAAAATGCAGTACTCACACAAGACTCCTACTGAGACAGAAACAAATCTAAATGGAGAGATCATTTTGTTAAAACAACAGTAGACAGCCCATTAAATTCCTAAAAGCTCCCTGGCGCACTTTGCTGGAAAAAGAAAGTATTGGTTTAGCATCACCATAACCACGGTATACTGTGATGTGCCCATGGTACCGGGGAAGTTTTACATGGAGCCCACTGGACATCAAGAGGACCATGAAGTACATAAACTTGACATGGATACACTGACTGCAATAATTGTAAGGCTAGATTTACCTTTTTGCTGGAAGCAGTTCCGTTTCAATTTCAGTCTCTATAGGATCTGCAGTAACTTTCTTTTTTCTCTCTGTCACTTGACAAAATTTTGGAAATACTCACACTCTCATTAGTCTGGTTACTTGATGTTGTACTTTACTTGGATTTGGGGAACACGTCACTCTTGTTATTGCTGTTTACCTGTGTGTTTGTTTTTCTAGGTTCAAAGCCACAGAATGTTAACTTCGATCTTCCATTTATTACACTCATTCTCCACTACAGAATATTTACGGTTACTGTATTGTATTTTTTTCCTTTTGTGTAGAATTTTTTGTTTAATGAGAATGACAAACCACTTTCTCCTAACCAGTGTTACCTTAGCTATATGCACAATCTAATTGTATTCAGTACCTTCTTGAGAAATCGATTCCCAAATTCCCTATGTATTTTGCATATAAATCAGTTTTGAGCTGGAATTGAGTTGGGGGACTTTAATCAAATACAAGTGCACACAGGTTCAGAAGCATCACTGTACATTTTTTCATATTCAAAACAAGCAATAGAAAAAGGACCGCTTCCTTGTGCAAGTAAATGTAGTACGTGTCAACACAACAGTGTACACAGGCAGGCAGTCATTGACTCACTTTCTACAGGGACTGTGGTTCTGGGGGGACTCTATGTCGCTGTCCCTGGAGCTGGGCGGCTCCTTGTAGGTGTAGAACACATCCTCCGTCTCGGTGATGTAGGTCATCTCACTTGCCAAATTGTCCATGGAGGAGTGTCGTGGCTTCCTGATCTCATGGCGCAATCGAGGGCTCCGCCTGTAGGCAATCAAACACATAGCAGATGACCAAGCAGCCCCAAAAATGTGGGTAAAACACTTAACTTCACGACAAAGAGCTCCCTCTTTATTTTGCTATGTGATTTACTCATCAAACTAAACTTGAAATATTGAAAATAGTGAATTAATGAAGGACCTTTGTACAGGAAAATATAGTAATTGTACAATTAACTGTCAACATGGTCTAATGGTGAATTAACCAAACTGTTTATATAAAACACACTGCTCTATCGATATTTTATTTCCCAATTTGGTTTGCACACTGGCATTATATTTCTGCAAGAGTAGGTAACCTCCAACACCATTGTGCCCGCTGCTTCCTGCACTACTTGGCATTCTTTGGAGGTCTTGAATTTCCTTAGCTTCCAAGATGTGCCTTGACCAGAATATGATTCTCACAACAACTTTGGAGGATTACTGTACATTTGCAGTTTTTCTTTTTTTATTATTATTGCTTTTATATGTTTATGGATGCATTTATTTTTAGGCATCTCAAACATAAAACCTATTTAGCACTTGAAATCTAGACTGAAATGCAGTTGCTGAATTAAGGGTGCACACGCGTGGGAGTACAAGCGCAGAGAAGACTCCTCTTCATGTTTACTTCTAGTTTTGTGCGTCTTCCATTATTTGGGCTTCTGTTTCTTACCAGTTTGGCGTCAGAGGCGGTGAGCGTGAAGGAAGGCTTTTGGTCTCTAGATACTCTACTGACGACGGTTTTCTCAATACTGGGTTCCAGACCATCCCACCGATGACTTTCTGGCAAAACTGATTGTTTATGGACCTGCATAGGTTTAATTGAGAGGAGTCACTGACCACAACGCTTCCCACAACAGCCTGTTCAAGATAGCACCAGTAACTATACAGAGAGAATACTCACACGGTCTGTGTATATATTGTGGTAAAGTGCTACAAAATCAATATGTCAGTCTGAGAATGAGAAAGGCATTATTCCCTGCAATGTTACATTACCAGAAGTGGTCTCTGGCTCTCACCGAGTTACAACAGTGGGATTGGATTGAATAATTAAAGTAATGATTAATGACGTAATGGTATCTGGTTAACCAATTATGAACACCTGGATAAAAAGGCTCTGACTGATGCGTAGGAGAGCTTTGGAAGCAAGGAAAAGAAAACAAAAAGAGAACAGATAAAAATAACATCAAGCCTGGGTCAAGGGTGTGGAGGATGGCCTGACCAAAGGTGTAGAGTTTGACAAGCACTACACTCTAACACGGGGAAAACATATTTGTTTGGTTACGAGTTGTTTGTCAGGGAAACGGATTAGCCATTGAGAGAGGGAAAAGGAACCAGTAAATATAGTATTAAATTTTTTTTTTTTTTTTTGCTTTCCTGTATTTGTGAAAATAACCTTACCCTGTGGAAATAATTAAACACCAGTGGGTTTGAACTTCAACTGCATGACTCCAGTAATATACTGTACCAGCACGGGCCCCAGCACACATAAGCTGTATCTTGTTATTACGAAGCTTTTCAAAGTGGTGTGTTAAACATCTTACTTAGCTGGATTCTTGTAGCCCAGGGTCCAGTTGTGAGACAGCAGCTTTTTGACCCGAGGTACTGATCTCTTGGCCTGAAAGAAGGTGTGATGCTCCACACAGGACTTCCACAGGTTTTTGCATGCCCTGTAGTTCAACATACTGAAGGCCACGTTATGTTCTCGGGTTTCACCCTACCAATGCAATAAGGAGACAGTTTTACAATATTACCATATCATATAAAAAAAGGAGTGTAGATCAAATCCTTTCTGCACTGTTGCTGATACTGGCTGGAGGCCCAAATGGCTGTAGTGGTCTTCAGGGTCCTATGGGGTTAGGGATGTTTGACAACATCATCACGCTTCAGCGACCCCTAGTGGTCAGGCGCTCAACAAGGCCATTGACGAGCCATGCTGGGCCTCAACACCAGGGACTCAAGACATTTGAAACATTGTTTAAATTCAGTGGCTGAAAAAAAAAAGCGAATTGTTCAACAGCCAGGGACGTCGATTGATCCCTCAGTCCTTCTGCTCACGAAGTGGGCTGCAGCAGACAGGAATGCACATTTTGGAAACTAAAGTGTGGGGCAAAACTGATAGGAAAAAAGACTTATTAACTAATAAAACATGTGCAATTAAGCATTGGCCACTTGCAGTCATCATTTTTAAATGTAAAACTTATTTATATACAGTGAATACAACAAATACACATTTAAACAACATTCAAACTAGTCAAAATGCTGATTATAGTAACAGGGATTACATTTTTTTTTTTTTTTAATGGACTGTCAAAACAGATATTGACAATATCAAAGAACTGTACTTATTAAATAACTATTGTAACATATTATTTGATGTCTGGTGTTATAACTCTGAAGAACATTTTAAATCAAGAACTAAGAATCATACAGCTATATTCACATTTGCAGTAAACACACACACACACACACACACACACATATATATATATATATATATATATATATATATATATATATATATATATATATATATATATATATATATATTATATATATATACAGACTTTAGTATTAAAATATCCTGGGCTCCAATACAATATAATGTGTTGTCAACTAGGTGAAACTGCAATCTCACAAAAGGCAGTTGGAGACTACAGCATATGAATCAGGATCAGCCAATCCGACTGGTCGGCTGCTGCTAAAACATGCCCTGGAGTATTTTTATAAAATCATAAAAAAGACATGTACGTATTTTAAAAGTCACGAGAATTACTATTTTGCATGTGTATAGTACTGTACGTACCATGAAACAAGAAAAGCACATCCGTAGACAACCAAGTGGGTTCTAATAGAGTTCAACTTTCAAAATTCAATGGGTGGGAACGTCCTCTTTGAACTGCATGGCCCTAAAGTCTCATTTAATTTAAACTACCACTCAGTTGCTGTGTGCAGAGGGTAACAGCCCTGGAATCAGCTCAATATGATACAGGTTTTGTTTGTTTGTTGCGAAACACCTCATTTGGAAACGGACTAATTTCTTTTCATGTACCGGACTGATTAAAATGAAAAACATTACTTACATGTTTCTGTCTTAGCTGTATAAAGAACCGTTTCCTTTTAAAGGAAATCTTCATGATATTGACCCTGGACAAAAACAAACAGAAAGCTCTGGTTAACAACAAACATGTGTGGATGTACACCAAGTGACATGTTGTTTGTGTTGCATACTTCAATTGATAGGAACTCAGGTTTAGTCTGCTTAAAATAATTACAATAACTACAATAACAACATTAGTATAATTATTATAGTTAACATTCTAGTATTAACTATATGTCTTGAATAACTCAAATTGTATGGCTCAGTTTAGTGGTTTTAAAGAACTTTTTGGTTTTGAATGTTCTACAATAACTGCATTACAAAATTTAGAAGAGTTCACATTGAGTACTGTTAGGTATATATAGAAACATTTAACTAACAAACTAAGATCCACTGTCTATATAAATATTTGCTTTTCAGTAGAAAATCTATTTTACTGTGAAACTTGATTATAGATTGGCACTGCTAATAAAACAATGTACTTTACTATACTTTATTACAACATTACAGCTGATTTCAGGAGCCCTGACAGCAATACAAACTAAAGCCTGAGTTGCATTTTTATCAGGGAAAAACCTGAACTTGCCAAAACTTCCAAACAGTACCCATCTATTACCAGAAAGCAGCACAATGGCGTAATTTGCTGTCACAATTCAGGAATTAACAGGTTTCCAGAATCTGATCATCAGCTACCATCCCCTTTTAAATATCATCAAACCACAAAACCAGATCATTTATAATCCTCTGCTAACTTGTACTTAATGAGTGTGTGTGATGTTACTGTATCAATCCTAATTATAAAAGCTGGATGGGCTCTTCAAGTTAATTTCCAGTTTGATTAGACAAGAATCACTGGCTCAATCCTGAGGGGTTTTGTCTCAGAGCGGTATTCTTCAGCACAAATGAATGCAAATTTCTGCAAGTAATTTATACACCTTAAGAAGTACCTTTCCATTATGCAACACTATACAGAGGCAGGAGTGCAGTTAAGTAGAAGACACTATTTTAGTTTTCATGTGGTGTTCTTTGCTATTTGTTATCCTGCGTGATTGGGGTTATAGTACTGATTTCAAGTCTTTTCTATTATATTTTTTCATTACTAACACAATACTGTCTAAACAATATTGAGAAAAGTAGCAATAATAGCCTGAACATTTCCCCTCTCTCCAAATTACCTGTGTGTTCAAGGAAAAAAAAACAAAAAACAAAAAAACTGTGTAGTCTAGTAGGTTCAGGCTGGTGCCCTGGTCAGTTTTGATTATATTACAGTGCACTCTGTTTATAACAAATCACTGACATAAGAATCAACAGCATATAGTGATCAAAACCACTGGGATAAAATCATTTTTACACTAACTAAAATAATCCGCTTGTAAGACTCAAGCAATAATTTTGGGGCAAACTGACTACACCACCCACTCGATATACCACGGGTGCCAGGGTCAGTGAACACCTTGTTGGCTAAAATAAAAAATGATTCAGCAAGTAGATATTTAATTTGCTTTGTGTTATTGTGCAAAGTGTGTGCACATAACAGTAAGATATTAATGTTTTGTTTATAATTGTTTTGTATATATTTGTTTATGATGTGCAGGATGAAATAAAACGACGCTAAGACATGTGCAGTTAGACAGTAAAAATGGGGAGCCAACTCCAGGACCGCGATATATCCGAATTCACAGTATAGCGAGGGGCGATATAATGAGGGGTGGATGTACAAGTAATTCGGTACCAGGTGCAATGACGTGTACAGCCAATAAAGCTGTTTTTGAATTTGATCACATCTCGCAGGATTAGGCACGTACGCAGCGTGGATCGTGCAATGATGCAGGGAATACTGGGCAAGTTTGTAATCAAACAGTGACTGTGCCACTGCATTGTGCAGGTATGTTTTTTTTATGTTCCCTGTTACTGAAAATGTGTTTCAATAAAGTGAATACACATTCATTGAATACATACCAAGTACAGCACTGTTATCGTGTTGCGGTGCGGTGGGGGTAGAGGCGGGGGGGATTGCGGAGCTTTGCATCTCCACTTAAGTGAAAAACTGTGAGATTCGCATCACAACTTAAAATAATAAGCCACAGATTCTTAAATGCAGTGGTAGTCATGAAAGTAAAATACGGTAATGTAATGTCATTTCAATTCAAAGGCAGTTAAATTGCTTCAAGTATACTGGAGTAAAATAGGACTGCAGCCTTGTGTAAACATAATCCTGATCATATAACAAGTTGCTTACCCACGAGTACTTGTTCTGATGTATTGACCTCAGTGATTGTGCACCACCGACATTTGTATACTATATTTAAACTGCTGATGCGGAAGCACGTTTTTGCTAATAGGAATCATAAATCAGTGCGCTTTTAAGAATCAACCGCTTATAAGAATCAAATCACCCGGGACAGATGTGATTCTTATAAACAGAGGCTCCTGCATTTCAAATTCTATAGAGTGGATTACTAAAGCTAAAAAAGCAGCTGTAAATACCAAGTCTTATTGAAAGAAGCACAAACCACAATAGCCATTTCGTAAACCACAAGCCTAGAATTGCCTTACCAGGAGTAGAAACTTGTACAAATCATATTCCGAAAGACAGGGAGCCCCCCAGAGGCTATTCCTATGAGCAGCTCTGCATTGTTAGGATCCTGCAGCAGAAAAGAACATGTGCAAATGTGCTTTATTAGAGTAAAGTTGTCTAGAATGTGAAGGCATGCATTACAGAGATGGTCTTTATGTCAACCACTATAGCCAAAGAAGTATCCTGTGATGCACAGCGAGATGGTACAAAGGCAGAGTGACCTGCCATTCATCTGGGGCTGCTTGACTCAAAAGTGAAACTGAATTCCAAACTTGAGTTTTTGTGAACGCGGTTTTATAATCTAAGATCATGTCAGATAGCAGATCGAACGGTTTGTAAACATGAAGTAAAATGTAAATGTGAAAAATAATGTATCTAAGATATATACAGAGGTTAAAAACAATATGTAAGTGAAAGATTAATTTCTATTGAGCACCACCTGTAATGGAATTATGCTGAGAGAATCATAGACTACAGACTGCAAAGAAGACACTGAGAGGGTAAGAGTTTAAAATAATTTGGCACTGAAATCATTAATACCCACTGGACATGACCTTTAATAGATATTCCTTAAGATAATCATAAAATATAACTGTGTAACAGCTATAAAACATAGTTCATGTTACAACAGTTATCAATAATGCTCTTGTGGGGTCCTTACTGGTAATGTAACTTAAGAAAATCATCAGTGCACCAAGCAGTACACGTTACAATGGTTCTCAATAATGCTCTTCTGAGACGGCTACCAGTAGTGGATTTTTATTACTACTGCAGTCTGATATACTCAAATTATCTATATAGCTAAAGCCACAGAGGCAGTAAAGCAATGCAGATTTAAAATATTTGGATCCCATTTTAAACAAAAACCTGTACACATATATGATTGAAAAAAATCACTTCTCAATGTAAAATGTCATTTGTAGCTACTGGCTCATTAGAACATATGGTTTGTGTATGAAAATATTATCGACATGAGATATGGAGTATCATTTTCAAAAGTTATATAGGGGGAGAAAAAGGAATGTTCCAAGAATTGTGTCCAGAAAATGTATGATGTCACCTTACCACATAATGGCCAACACTGGCCACAAGCTGTTCCCATTAGTAAAGATATTGTTCAAGGTCTCGAGGGAGCTGTTCTTGGAGGTGGTGCAGAGCTGATGTGTAACAAGTTTCCTATTCTAAAAATTCCGAGAACGTTTCAACACCGCCTCTGTTACAGTATGTGCAGACGTGCAACCGAATAAACACAAGATCAGACTCTGTGATCTTTACTCACAGGGGCTCAATTAAAAGCCTGGGAAAAGCGAAGGCAGATCATCAGTGATCCTATTGAGTCTCAGGCATTCAGAAACATTTAGGGTTTGTTATGTACATTAAGGAGAGACAAGCAAGCCAAAAAAAAAAAAAAAAAATCAACATTCTTTACCCTTAATAACCTTGTTACCTTTTATACTACACTCTTTTTAATTGTGCAGTTGAACTTCAGAGTTCTAATACATTTTTGTTTGCTGGATAAAGAGAGATTCCATTGTGGTTTTTTGAGTTGATACACCATTAGGCTGACTTGTATGTGAATTAATATGAAAAACAAAACAAATAACACGTACTCTAGCGCTGTGCAATTCTACACCATAAAACTCCATGGTTCTGGCAATATTCAAATAGCAAAGCTCTGCTTCTGATTGTTTGAGGCCTCTGAAAAAAAAAATAAAAAAACACATTACTTTACACCACACGTTACTATATATATATATATATATATATATATATATATATATATATATATATATATATATATATATATATACATACATACACACACACACACACACACACACACACTGAACAAAAATATAAATGCAACATGCAACAATTTCAAAGATTTTACAGAGTTACAGTTCATATAAGGAAATCAGTCAATTGAAATAAATTCATTAGGCCCTAATCTATGGATTTCACATGACGAATACAGATATGCATCTGTTGGTCACATATACCTTAAAAAAAAAAAAAAAAAAAGGTAGGGGCGTGGATCAGAAAACCAGTCAGTATCTGGTGTGATCACCATTTGCCTCATGCAGCGCAACACATCTCCTTCACATAGAGTTGATCAGGCTGCTGATTGTGGCCTGTGGAATGTTGTCCCACTCCTCTTCAATGGCTGTGCGAAGTTGCTGGATATTGGTGGGAACTGGAACACGCTGTCGTACACGTCGATCTAGAGCATCCCAAACATGCTCAATGGGTGACATGTCTTGAGTATGCAGGCCATGGAAGAACTGGGACATTTTAAGCTTCTAGGAATTGTGTACAGATCCTTGCGACATGGGGCCATGCATTATCATGCTGAAACATGAGGTGATGGCGACGGATGAATGGCACGACAATGGGCCTCAGGACCTCGTCGCGGTATCTCTGTGCATTCAAATTGCCATTGATAAAATGCAATTGTGTTCGTTGTCCGTAGCTTATGCCTGCCCATACCATAACCTCACCGCCACCATGGGGCACTCTGTTCACAGCGCTGACATCAGCAAACACGACGCCATACACGATGTCTGCCATTTGCCCAGTACAGTTGAAACTGGGATTCATCCGTGGAGAGTACCTTTCTCCAGCGTGCCAGTGGCCATCGAAGGTGAGCACTTGCCCACTGAAGTTGGTTACAATACCGAACTGCTGTCATGTCAAGACCCTGGTGAGGATGACGAGCACGCAGATGAGGTTCCCTGAGACTGTTTCTAACAGTTTGTGCAGAAATTCTTCAGTTGTGCAAACCCACAGTTTCATCAGCTGTCAGAGTGGCTGGTCTCAGACGATCCCACAGGTGAAGAAGCCGGATGTGGAGGTCCTGGGCTGATGTGGTTACACGTGGTCTGTGGTTGTGAGGCCGGATGGACGTACTGCCAAATTCTCTAAAATGACGTTGGAGGTGGCTTATGGTAGAAAAATGAACATTCAATTATCTGGCAACAGCTCTGTTGGACATTTCCGCAGTCAACATGCCAATTGTACGCTCCCTCAAAACTTGAGACATCTATGGCATTGTGTTGTGTGACAAAACCGCACATTTAAGAGTGGCCTTTAATTCTCCACAGCACGAGGTGCACCTGTGTAATGATCATGCTGTTTAATCAGCTTCTTTATATGCCACACCTGTCAGGTGGATGGATTATCTTGGCAAATGAGAAATGCTCAGTGTAATTAGGCTTGCTACTATTCAATTTTTTTTTTTTTGTTGCCAAATCAATGCTTAATATCGATGTTTATTTTAGAAATAATTTACCTGTTTTTTTTTTTTTATCTTTATTTTTCAATTCAAGCAGAGAATGGGTGAAATCGACTTTTATGCTTTAAAAAAACAGACTTTTTATTCCATTGAGAAACGCCTCATTTAGTGAAGCCCCTTTATTATATTCAACATACAACAAAACCATGGCTACCAACATTCTTACTGAAATAATGTCTGGTCACAGCAGAGACATACCTTGTAAAGATAAATATCCTACACAGTTTAAAAAACTGTCTCAAATAAACCGCAGAAAACGCACCATATAAAAGTGTACTACAGAGACTTTCATAGCTTAAATTTATGAGTACAAATAATATGCACAGAACAAAACATTAGATAGTTGAACAGAACTAACTTGCACTTATTCTTCAGCACAGCTGGAGTCACTAGAAGGTAAGGCAGAAGGGCCCACTTCGTCCTGCCACAGAGACGTCGGTCAGGGGATTGTGCACAATACTCATTAAATGTTTTCCTCTTGCGCCCCATTTTCAAGTCTAACTATTGGTAGTAACTGTTACCATATACATAGCAAGCCTACCAACACCTTAACCTGCTACTTTCAAAAGTAGGCGATTTGAGTGACAGGAGCTTGAGCTGGCAAATGAAAGTGTACAGTAGGTACAGGTCTTTATGATTGGCTGTTATTTAAACAAATGACAGCATTCTGGCACTGATTCAGATAACGACTGACTGAACTGTGTCAAATGACAGTGAAACTATACTAACAGATCACTGGGATGATTGACAGCGACCCCTAGCCATTCAGAATGGAACAGAGACGGGACAGACAAAGTATAAATACTATAGATGATTTCTAAATTGTGATTTTTGGTACGAAAATAAAAACTAGCTAGTGGTTTTGCTGACGTTTATCCTATATAATATTTGTTTGTCAAACTCTCATTTTTTGGGAATTCGACATTTAACAAGCTTTACCGACTAATATTGAGAAGTCGCAAGCCTATATAATATAATATATAATACAACTTCAACTTTAAATATGTAACAAAGAACAACACAGTTCTTTTAATACAAGAGACTGACTGCTGATTGCATTTTTTATGACAAGGCGGCAGAAGAACAAAGTACACAAGACAGGTTACCAAGGGGCTGTTTGGATAAATCGAAGTTCACATAACCAAAAGTTCTACTTTATTTTTAACAGAATGTGTACAGGTATTGTAACAGCTCAGCTTTTAGGAAGCATTTTAATGGGTTACCTGTGCTGGTTATGCAGTGATTCCACTTTGGTGAGAAAGTCTTCATCCTGATCAGGTATAAAGTGGATTTCAGACAGATATCCAGGAGGGTGCTCAGAAGAACTGTAGTCTCCAAGTTCAGCTGTTGAAAGAAAATGCATTATATTGATAGTAATACTGGTTTACAAAAGTAACAATTAAAGTCATGAGGCCCGACTAACAACTAGTACAGTTATTAGCAATCCCAATGGTATAAATCGGTGGTTTTCAACGTGTGGTACGCGTACCTTTACTGGCACGCAAAAGCTTTGCCACTTGTACGCACTGGCGATTATCTTTTTGGGTGCGTTTTAGCTCTTTGACCAGAAAATAATTTTTTAATATGTACAATTGAAGTTCTTAATCATAAAAATTAAATTTACATAAATATTCAGTTTAAAAACAGTTTGTGTTTAAAACACTGTTACTTATTTATTACATAGATAACCAGATGACATGGTCAAAGCGCAAAAACGCACCCTCCTTAACAGCTTGTTTTCACTATGTAACCCAATTTTTGTTCCTGGGTAGTAAGTGTTATTTCCTAATTGCTTATGCCTCAAAAGTACAGAAAATGGCTATTATTCCCCACAAACTGCTTTTGTGACCAAATATCACTATTTCCCATGGGAAAACGGGCAAATGTGTGTCTTTTCGTTCACATAAAGTCAGAAAAAAACAACATATGAATCCAAATTAACATGTATTTATACTAAAGTAATACAAAAATGACTACAAAAGATTTAGAAGTGAGTAGTTTTTCGAGATTTACGATTATACTGTATAATAATATTATTATTATTAGTCAAAGTTGTTCGCTTTTACAGTGTACTTACTTTCATATAGCACATACATCTTTTGGATGCTTGACATGAAAAGGGATTTACAATTGTGGTATTATTCAATAAGCGTTCAGAGCCTCTTGGAATTTCAGGTGTGAAGTTGTATGTGCTGAAGTGAAGTGAGCAGAAAAAAGGTGTGTTGTTGTTAGTGCTATGCTATGACGCTGAAGTTTGTTTACAATTAGGTAACTCTGGGCTGTATTATATAATAGACATTTTAGAATTGTTAACTCGTATGCACGATGACCATAGCTTGAAAAATATAAGGGCATTAACTAATAGCATACAATTAAAAAAAAAAAAAAAAAAAACATCAACCAATTACCAATAAACTGGATTTTGATGAAAATTACATAAGGGTTATAGTGTAACAAGTGTACTGCAGCAGTGTTTGGCAGCTTGAGATGTTTTTCAGCCAAATCCTGAAGCTTGCAAAATCTAAATATGGATTGTATTTATTTGAAAAGTATACTAGTTTTGCTAAATATGTAAGGCGCGCACACATACACATACACCCACTATACCTTTATAATCGATTTACATTCCGATAATATATATATAATATATATAATGATACATTATATATATATTATATTATAGATCTATATATATATCTATATATATCTATAGATATATATATCCAAAATCTTATAAGTATTAATCCAAAATCTGAAAGTATTGCCCTGACTGTGTGCTATAGCCACAGAGCTTAAAGAAGTTGGGTCATGTTAGATTTCCACAATGCTACAATTAACTAAGCAAGAGACAGAGAAGAGAGTTTTAAAAGTAGACCCTATGACCCATTAAACATCAGCAGACAAAAAAGATGAAGTTGACGACTGGTCAGTGTGCCCGTGTTCATGTTTATCCAGTACTAATATTAACCCAATCCTACTGGGTCTGTGTGCACTTCTTAACTTTAACTTTTAATTTTAAATTTTTTTAACTTTAATTTTGTTTTGTGAATTTTCCAGTCGTCTATGTTTGATGTATCACAATTTAAATTGAGCTCGTCCTGGCTGTTGAACAAATAAATAAATAAATAAAAATCTATTGGTTCAATCAAGTTTTTAAGCCCTCCACTGAATATGTGAATGAGTCATTAATTAATTAATTTATATACTCTACTATCCATTCTGGTTGTTAAACAGTGCTTACAAAAGAAAAGACTATCATCAAACATCTAATACAGTAGTATTTGGAAGCAAGTGAAGTGTCCTCTAAGACAAAGCTGACCACCAGACACTTTCTACCAAGGCGAATCACGATATGAATCAATAAATACAAATGTATTTATTATTTATGTCATGATGCAAATGCATTAACATATTAAACGAATAGAGTAAGTAAGAGAAAAGCAATAAGCAAGTGCATGTTAATAAAACTATAATACCAGTTTCTGCAGAGTCAACAGCCAGGGGGCGTAATGCCTAGGGGGTGTTGACTCAGGCAGGGGAAACATTTTAACATTAGGTAAATTAAGTTTACAATTAGGCATGATTAAAATTAAAAAGGTAGATGCACAGCACACAGTAACGACAAAGAATCAAGAAGTGCAGTTAACATATTTAATGACTGGTGAAATACAATTCGAAACTTCTGCACTGTGTCCACTGTTTTGTCACTCCAAATATTTTCACAAAACAAACACTAAACTTCAAAGCTGCAGTGTCTAGCGCAAAAGATCATGAAAAATATTAGGTTATTATCATAACCCTGGTTCCTTGAAATAGAAATGCAACCATTACCTCATGGGTATTACTCCTTTAATACCGTCTAACCTGAACAGAAATATCAATGCTGCCACACAGTGCCAGTAACGCAGTCGCGCCCGGCCCCGAGAATATAAAAACACTTCTGACACTGGCATCGTCATAATTTTTCCTTTCACCGACCTGAAGCAAAGATCTACGAACAGATAAGTGACACGCTTATATCTGATTTATCGCTTGTGTATTACAGTTATTGCGATCACTACGTGCTATGGTAATTTTACTTCACGTTTTGTGCACTCAGCCGTTGTTTTTCGTGGAAGTCCCTCAGCAGCCTTGTGCCACGTATGAAGCTGGCAGCTCTGCCGCCCCTTTCCTGGGATCGAACACCTTAAGTCGGCTACTTGTGCTCTCTCTCAAGCTGCTTCGATTGAATCTCAAAAATAATAATAAAAAAACACAAACCTTTTTGTTATAAAAACTGCATATAAATAACAGTTATTGTTTGGTTGTGTGAGGAAACATGTTTTTCCTCTGTGTCTTTTCAGTTTTTTTTCACAGAAATACTAACGCGGCTGCTGGGCTCAGCTGTCCTGCGTTAGACCGAGATGCGCGCTTGGGTCAAGCTGCTTGCAGTTTTTCCCCGTGTCCCGTTGCCACATTAATAGTTGCTTGCAGAATTAATGTGAAGACTGTTAAGGCTCTAGCAGTCGACTTTCCTCAGTTTACGAACTGCTGTTTACCCAAGAGCGTTATAGGTGGGCATCCCTATAATCGCTCCCGCAGTGGCTGAGGCTCTCTGACCTGATCCCGTTCCCGCTGGTAAATTTTGTACAAGGAACAAGGTTACCTTTGCCAATTCACTAGCAGTTGCTTGTTGAACTCTGCTTCGGGTCTGACTGCTTGCAGTCTTTCCCGCAGTGTTTTGTTGCCGCTCTGGTCTCTGTTTGTAGTGCCAGTGCGAAGACTGTCATAGCTTTGACAGCGGGCTTCCTCCAGTCAGAGTTGTGTTTGGTTAAACCAGAAGCTTAATAGGTGGGAATCCATGTATTTTGCTTCTTCTTTAACTGTAGGTCACTGATGTACCACCGTTCTTAGTGAGTGAGGTTACCGAAATGGTAGTGTACCGTGCTCTGCACCATACCACACCGTGTGCACCATAACGTGTACCGTACCGTGTATACTGTGCATTGTGTACTGTACCGTGTGTACAGTAAAGAACACATCTGCAGGTGAAAAACACTAATAAAAAAAGTTGGTACATTTATAAATATATAAAAACACATGAAATGTTCTACTAAAATAAAGGGCTTTACATCATCTTTGCAAGTAAGAAATGGCAGTGTCCAGTGTGAAAACAAAACACAAAATAATAAATTAACATCCTAAGTAGCACTATAGCACTAAAATTAAAAAAAAAAAAAAGTGCCTAACTTACAAGCTCTTGCAGTGCAAAATAAAATACAAAATATGGGTTGTTGCGTCACAACAGGAAAGCGTAATCAAATCAGACTGCGGAGTCTGTATCATCTGATCCGAGACCAAACTCCACGTCTTCGTTATCTGAACAGAAGACAGTCCTAAACCTGAATCATTAAATGCACAGGCATTATTTACGCACGGTTATTAAAAACCGGAAATTCATGATAAAAAATTGACTTTCGGCACAAAGTTGGGGTGGGGCGATCATTCATTGACAAACCAACGTTAATAAACTAACTGACTAACTAAATTAACAAAACACCCTGACATACGGTAAAAATGCAACAGCAGCTCAAACAGTAATTATGAATACAATAATTAATTTTAGCAATGGTTATTAACACAGCACCGCACAACACACGTTAAAAAAAATGCAGCAGCAGCTCTAGCTTACACTCGCGATGACAAGCCAATTTTAAAAATGTTGAATAAACCATTTGAATCTCAATTTGATGATGATGAGTTATCAGGTTACAAATCACTGTCGGTGCCAAAAACGTGTTATTTTAAGCGAAGTTCCTGTTCCTTTAGACAGAGCATTTACAATGGGAAAATTCCGTTTCACCACAAAATTGTTCCCTAAGCCAAAGTTTTCTCTTAGGTGTTCCTATACTTAGAGACCACTGAATTTAAAATAATCACTAGCAACGCATTCAATCTATGTAACAAAGAATACAAATAGCAGAAAGCTAAATATTTTATTTTAGCAAATAAACCAATCAATCAATCAATAAATAAATAAATCCAGTCATCAGTTATGAGTAGGGCTTCTAGTTTTGGGGTTTTATTTTTGATCACGTGATGCCCCTTTAAACATATTTTGACCAATTCGCTTTCTTAATCAAACACTAAGTTTCTTTTTACTCTCATATCTTGATTGAGTTAACAAACAAAACATGTGTTGATCTCACCTGATTCTATTTGAACCTGCATTTCGTTCTGGCTCTAATCGCAGAATTCAGCTCATTCATTTCCACTGCATCAGTTCCTAGTAGTGTGTCGAGAGAAGGAAAATAAAAACAAAAAACTAGAAGCCCTAGTTATATCCAATAATTCAGAAATGTACTTGATCCTAAACAGTACATTTAGCAAACTGCCAGCCTTAAGGTAAACTTATGTGCATTTTGAATTAAACTATTTAATAATTTGTGGTAATTTATATCTGTCTAACTAACTAACAAGATATATTGTGTGTGTGTGTGTGTGTGTGTGTGTGTGTGTGTGTGTGTGTGTGTGTGTGTGTGTGTGTATATATATATATATATATATATATATATATATATATATATATATATATATATATATATATATATATATATATATATATATATATATATATATATATAGATATATATATATATATATATATATATATATATATATATATGTGTGTGTGTCACACATTATTGTACACACACAACATATATATATATATATAGATAATATATCTCTATATATATATATATATATAATATATAATATATATAATCATAGATGAACATAGTTGTATTATTGAGGGATCTTTATGCAGAACAGGTTGTATCTACAGCATAACTGAAGTTTATTATGTGATTCCATATATATAAATTGTTAAAGTGGTTCTAGTTAAAAAAATATTTCCATACACCTTGAATTGCACTTCAGTCTTAATTGGCAGGTATTTTCAGAGAAAAAGAAGCAAGCAAAGAAAGGCTCAAGCTCCAACAAGTGTTTGCTGGATCCAAGAAAACTTCAGAAACAAACCAGTCCAAGGGACAGACCATTTACACAGAAATGTGTGCTAAATTTCACAAGTGTTTCTAAACTCGCGTACATCTTGTATGTGAACCAAAGGCGAACTTTACAAGAATGTTGAATACAGCACTTTTAAATGATGGAACTGTTCCACTTAAATGCATTATTAAGAAATGGATCAGAAAGGTTTTTTATCTGCTAGTGGAAGCATGCCAGGTTGTTCCAGTTTCAGTGGCCTGATTTTGTTCAGTTCTAGGTATAAGCAATTGTTTAAAACGTACAGACACAAAACCTGAAAATGCTGAATAGCCCACAGAAATGAATCAGACCAGAACATTTTTCTTTCTTTCTTTCTTTCTTTCTTTCTTTCTTTTTCTTTCTTTCTTTCTTTCTTTCGGCATTCAGAAAAATGTGCCGGATTGGCAGCACTGGAGACAGAAAATGGCAGGTAGGGAAAGAGTTCAGTCTACATGCACATCCAACACTTGGCCTCTCATTCGTCGATCATATGCAAATGTTACCAGTGAGTGTGTTGATTTTTGTGAGTACTATAGTCCACGGAGGGTTAAGTGGACAACTCCCAACTCATTTAACATGAGCATGATTCCAATCCTAACATGTTAGAACACGGCATTGTACCTGCAGTACTAAAAAATGCTTTAAAAATATATATATATAAATAAATAAATTAAAAAAAATCGGTAAGTTTCTTTAAGCAAAGTAGCATAGAACAGTGTTTCTCAAACTTTTCAGCCCGTGCCCACCTTCCTCTTGTCTGATCCCCACCCCCACCCTGCCCCTTTCACTTCTAAACTTAAAACGCACTGTGGGGGTACTGCTCATATTCAATCAAGTACGTAAAGCTGTATGAACTCCTTTTGATATTACCTCCACTTATCTTTACGTTGTGTCGCTTCCCTGCTTGTGTAGCCTCACAAGAATCAGTTTTACTGGCTTCTCTGCATGATATCACTGCAGTTGTGTTTTTTTTTTTTTTTTTTTATTTTGCACGAACCAGCCACCGATCCATCATAGTATGTGCAAGCTTAACACTGCAAATAATAGTTGACTGATTGTGACCAATGCTTACTAATGTGCACACCATGTGGTAAGTTGATAAACAATGTACATCCATTAATAATATGCAAGCTTAAAAAGGCACAAGTCACATTCACAGCACTATTTAGAAATTTTGATATGCCAGGTGTCAGCAGTAAGATTTGCTTTAAATTAATATACATAGGTAAAGATGTGTGCAATATTTTTTTTTCTCCCTGAACCTTCTCATACCCCACCTGCTCCCCCCAGTTTGAGAACCACTGCCATAGAAGATGTTACTTACACTGCACTGTGTAGGAAGCAAGGACAACCGCTGAACTGGGAGGACAGTTTAACCTGTGGCACAAAAAGAGCAATCGGGTAACACAGACACTGCTATTCCGAACAAGCAAAGTCCATCAGCCTCACTCAGGACCTTTACTATAGACCACACATCTGGACCCTGAGGTCCGGAATCCTTCAGGTTTTATAGGTATCATTAAATTGATTAACAACTGAAAGGACTCTCCACTGAAACTGGTTCAATTACATAACTTATGGTACAGATGGAATACAGACCAGGAGAACCCCAGACCTAGAGGACCCAAATTGTGCACCCTTGTAGTTTTCCCATCTGTGCACTGTACTTAATCAAAAACAGACTGTGTAAAGTGTCCAGTTTGTTAACATTGCTGATAGCAATACAAGCTTAACCTAACTGACAGACCTTCATCTTTGGTGCTACAGCACTTCAGTGAAATGACAGGACTCCCATTATACAGTCATCGAGCAGCAAAAACAATTTTTAAAGATGGGAAATCTGGAGGCAGCCCATTTCACATCAGGGATGGAAATACAACTTCCATGGCTGTTTCACCCATTCCAGGTTTTAATACAAGCTTTATTGGCCGCATTGTATAGGTAACAAGCAACTCTGTGTCTTATTAAACTCCAGGGTAAAACCAGAATTGGATCAAACTGCTATGCAATGGGAGTCTTATTTACTGCTATACAATGGGAGTCAACTGATCCCTACACTTGCACCCAGTGCAGTACAACACAACACACATCAAAACACAAGATGCCAAGTTGCAAGAAAAGCACTCATACAAGAGTTTCTCTTTATAGAAAAATGAAAATCCTTACCTTCCTTCTAGGATATCATTCTTCAGTTGTAAAAAATAGAAATGCCTGAAAGACATAAAAAGGTAATTATGTATTACTTTGTTTTTTATATTATAAAAAACATTGTCATTGGTACTTAATACAGGGGCGGTAAAACGCGACTGTCGTATATCCGAGTGTGTGTGTGTGTGTGTGTGTGTGTGTGTATAGATATAGAGATATACTGTGTATATATATATTATATGACACACACACACACACACACACACAGTACACCCTCGCTATAACGCCCTTCATTATAATGAACCTTCGGCTATAATGAACCTGGCCTGTACGCATGGGATGCCACCTCCGCAGTGAAGTAAACTCTTTTGTCTTAATAAAGAAAATTTGCGCTGTGCATCTATGCCTCCTAGGGTTGCCACCTGTCCGGGTTTGACCCAGACAGTCCAAGAACTGGCATCAGTGTCCAGGTAGCAGGAATTAACAAACCCGGATGCACTAATGTCCGGTTTTCAGTGAAGCGCATAAGAAACACCAGCCTTCCTTTAATGTTTTCTTTGACATACCATATAACAGGATATTTTGGAGTAGAATTTATTTTGGCTTTACTGGCGGTTTGGATTGGATTGCCAATAATACTTCCACCAATCAGAGTGTGGCACACAGTGTGTGATCCCACCCTCTGACAGACTGGTGCTATGCCAAACAGGTTAAAGAAGCACAAGGGAAAGAATGTGTCAGATGTCAAAGTGAACATGAAAACGGCAGCAAGTGATGAAGCTAATCTGCTTAAAAAAATTCAAAGCTGACCGGACATTTCCATTAATGGATTTAGGAAATCTGGAATTTATGAAGCGATCAGAAACTCTGAGGCTGTGTAAACTGCATCTGCTGCTGTGGTACCTGTAGGACTGTTCTTTTTTAGGTCAAGCAGTTTTGTGTTATTTTATTTAATTTTTTTTACAAGGGGTTAATTAAGTAGCAGCCAAAATTGTTTATGCCAGACATGACAGAAAATCTGCAACAACGGTGCAAATTTGCTTTGAATTGTTATTGTCGATATGTGTAGATACTACTATCCACCGTGCAGGTATCGCAAAGTCCCTAAACAATATGTTAAAATAAAATCAGTTATCCACCGTATAAAAAAAAGGATGACTTTGCCAGTGCTTGCTAGTCTATTTACCAGTTTTAAATTTAAAGCTTTTTAGTTTCAGCTTCGTTAGTTTTCACATGTGCAATACAGTCCTACAATTACTACATGATTCTGTGATCATTCCACTGTGTTATGTTAATGAACCATAGCTAAGTGTTTAAACTGAGAGTTAGCAAATGCCTATTGTTAAAATGTACTGCAGTTAGTAATCCTTTCTAATTACTGATATCTTAAAATTGAAGGGCCATATAAGAACGATAACTATTGTAACTCATTTTTACAAGGCCTTGTTGTTCTCCAAGTTGCTGCAGTGACCTTGTATATGCTTAACTAGTTTCTGTAAAGTAGATACTGTTTAAGCAGACACATTTCATTAAGTAAACAAGTATTTGAAGAAATACAAAACTGAAACTCAGTCAGGATTCATTCAATTCCATGTTGCAATTTGATCAAAATAATTTGCTCAAAGACCGAAATGACATTTAATTTCATTCTTTGATAATTTGTAAATGCTAACATCACGAAATGGTTATTTTTTTCGGTCACTGACCGAATCCTGACTGAGTGTAAGATATATACATATGTATACATACATACATACATACATACACACGATATATATATATATATATATATATATATATATATATATATATATATATATATATATATTGAATATTATATATATATGCTTTATAGTCGGTCTAGCTATATACAATTGATCGATTAATGTTAACCCCTCTTTTTGAGCTGTGCAACAATGGGTTTATGTGTGTGTGTGTGTGTCTATATATATATATATATATATATATATATATATATATATATATATATATATATATATATATATATATATATATATAGACACACACACACTGTAGTTAAGGTTAAAACCAATTGGTTGCAAAACTCAAAAAGAGGGGTTAACGTTAATCGATCTGGCTGAAATTTCGGATTTCAGGACAGATTGGCAGGCTCAATCTTTCTCCAAAAAATGGAGTGTAGTTGTGTTTGGTAGTTTTTGTTTTATTAACACGTTGAGAAAATAGTGTTTTCCCCCTAGAGTAGCATTACGAAAACATTCACCCTCGTGGTTCTCTAAAACTACCAGGTTAATTTAAATGAAAATTACCAGACATGCCTTTTGCTATTTTCATTAAGACTTTATCTTCTTTTACTTAAAAAGAAAAATTAAAAATTAAAAAAAAACATGCGCAAAGACTTAAAATCGGACGTGCAACAATTTTTTGATAAAGGACCAGTGCAGTTCATCCCTTTTTCAATGCGAAGACTACATTTCCCATAATTCTCGTGAACTCTGCTCGGGTGGGGAGAGCAGTTTTCAATCTGAAAAGTCAATTAATGCTGCCATCTTCACCGGGACTAGGCATACATCATGAAACATTCAAGTCCAGCTTCGGGCAAACTGTGGTTGCAAAGGTTTTAAAATCTACTGCACGGCTTGTCTGTGAGATGGCCTCTCTTGGGTATCTGTTAGACTGCACCAACTGGTAAACAAATACACCATTGCACCAACTTTTTATTTTAAATACATGTTTTAAAGTTTTGTTGAAAAATTTTTTATTAAAAGGATAAGTTAAAAAAAAAAAAAGTTTTGATAATCTACGCTACATATATAAATCAGAACATTTTATTAATAACAATTTCATAACAATGAATATAATAAAAGAAACAGACTATCATTTATTTTATTATCTATTACTACCACCATGTAATCACACTAGGTTTGCCTACATACTAACCCATTTACAGAGACGTGGTAAACTGACGCACCGAGTTTAGAAAATTAACAGTAATATAGCAAAACACAGGTGAAAGCACACAAGTATGATACCAATATGATATTAAATTGTACATAAACAAAAGTATTTCATTACCTGTCGAAAACTGTAAGCCCGTTTTATCATGGAGAGTGGAGTGCAGAAAAGTGCAAAGCCTACTTACATAAGCACACTTTTTATCCTAGAACTTTGAATTAACAATTATAAGTACTGTAGCGTGAACGATAAAAAAAATATGCAAGTTTACACTACAGACGATCTCTTAATGATATGATGCCTATACACGTTAAAGGCACAGTTATCGACATGTAATGAAATAGGCCTACTTCTGTGTATGTACCATGAAAATAATATTACAGCATCATACTTTTGTGTGGTTTCATCCATTTAGAAAATGAAGCAGTGAATCGAACAAAAAAATTCCCAGTTTTTCAATCTGGAAATCTGGTAACCCTAAATGTAGCCTACAGGCCTAATGATACAGTAATGTAAACATAGTAGGTTTTAAGTGTTGTATGCATTGTAAAGCACTTTGATAAAAGCGCTACATAAAAACAAAAATTCATACTTAAATAAATCTGTGTTGTAATTTATATAATACATGTGTGATCTGCACTTTAAAATATATTTCTAACACCACGTGTTCTGTGTGCTATGAACAGTTTAAACAACTTATGCGAGTTGCTTTTTCAAAATATTGTTTGTGCCATAAATATATTGATTATGAATTGCATACGTGTGTGTTGTTACTTGTATCAGTTGTAACCTTGTCACTTCAAATCCATTCCACTGCAGGACTTAAGTTTCAACCAGACATGTCCTAAAAGGTCAATTAAATAAGGACAAGTCTGGTTGAAACAAAGTCGCGCAATGTATAAAATGCTCTGCAAAATTATTATTATTTATTATTATTATTATTATTATTATTATTATTATTATTATTATTATTATTATTAATTTTTTAATTCAAATTAAAGAATATATATATAATCCTAATAAGTAAATTAAGTTAATTCTTATATATATATATGATTATTCCTGAATACTAACATTTTTCTACCTTAAATTTACAAAAACACTCCAGTGTAGCCAATTTTGGCACTTGCAGTCCACTCCACAGCAGGGCTTGTCATGGTAAGTATAGGTTTTAAAAAAAATTTTAAAAGAGAAAATAAAGAAATAAATAGTTTTCTAATACCTCTCGACACGGGCTCTACCGTGTGGTAGATGGCCTTGACTTTCGTTAGAGCCCTCGTCTACGGCTCGGGATGCATAACTCGTCGCGGTCATCTACCACACAGTAGAGCTCGCATCAACGGACTCTGTCACTTAAAAGTGACTGAAGTATTGTACCTTCTGTTACTTATTTCAACCATGGTTATATTTCTTCACTGAGTAGTAGCAAAAAGATGGAAACCCCCTCCCCATCTTTCTTTTTAAGAACATACATTTTAGCAGGCCAACCCAGGTTATGTTCCTAAGGCCAGTCTTTGGGAAGCATTTGTCATGTGATTAGTTCTGTCATTAGTGATGTCCTACTTGCACATAATGGTGCAGAGTTATAAGGTGGCGTGTCAACCTTAACTTGCAATTTCCTCACTTTTGAGGGTTTTGCTTGAGTAACCTTAACGTTACTTTAGCACAGTTTTTCTCTCTCTCTCTCTCTCTCTATATATATATATATATATATATATATATATATATATATATATATATACATACACACACACACACACACACACACACACACACACACACGGTCAAAAGTTTTAGAACACTTCCATTTTTCCAGTTTTTATTGAAATTTACAGTTTAATGTCTCAGTGTACTCTGAAATTAAAGCATAGAACAAATAAACAATTGGAGATAAAAAATAAGGCATGGAATCGTTTTGTTTAACAAAATTTAATCTAAATTTTTGATTCAAAGTAGCCACCTTTTGCAGATATAACAGCCGAACACACTCGTGGCATTCTTTCTACAATGAAAATAAATATATAGGCAAGCCTCTTTTTCTTATTTTGCCATCTTAGCAATGGCTTTCTTACAGCCACCCGACCTGTCAAACCTGCAGCTCGAAGTCTTCTCTTCACAGTTGAAACTGAGACTTGCTTACTTCGAGCAGTGTTAAGCTGTGCTTGAAGCTGTTGTCCTGTGAGCCTCCTATCACGCAAGCTGTTGACTCTCAGAAACTTGTCTTCTGATTCTGTTGTGGCTTTGGGTCTGCCAGACCTCTTCCTGTCAGAGTTTTCTCCAGTTTCCCAGTGCCTTTTGATGGTGTAGGAAACTGTACTCACTGACACCTTGGCTTTCTTTGCAATTTCTCTAAAGGAAAGACCTACACTTTTAAGGGTTATAATGGTCTCTCTGTCTTCCTTTGTTAATTGCCTTTTTCTCGCCATTATGATAGCACTATACTACTTCCTGCAGTACAATACTGTCCAAATAATGCTTCACAGGGTGTAGTAACACAGTCTGTTCCAACACTGCTTTTATACAGACAGAGGGTTTGTAAGTAATCAACAAATGTTGGGACACATGCAGGAATTGTTAGCATCAACTCTTAAGGCTTAATTTACTTCCATTGCTGCAGAACAGCTGTAAGTTGTTAACCCAATACTTGTTCCCTAAAAAAGCCTTTTTGTATAACTACGAAATGTACATTATTTTTCAGTTTTTGGTAACCTAAACTTTTTTTTTTTTAACCTATATATATATATATATATATATATATATATATATATATATATATATATATATATATATATATATATATATATATAGAGAGAGAGAGAGAGAGAGAGAGAGAGACAGAGAGAGAGAGAGAAGGATTACCAAAGATAGCATGTTATATTAGACACTTACTTAGTTTGTTCTTGCTGTAGCATATTAGGGTCTGGGATGAAAAACCTCACCAGGAAACGTAGCGAACAGGGAAAGCTACCTAGAAAAGTTAAAAATAAATAATAAATGTGCTACATTACGCACTGGCCATTTTAAGTAGGTTTGGAATAACTGCATTTATTGTTTTGCATAAGATAATTTGTCAATACTGAACATTTAGGGCACACAGACAGATGCATTCCTGTAGCTAAGGAGCCAATTCTTACACTCTCATTTGGGAATCTGCATTTTAACAACAAAACTGTGGAAGTAGGAAGATTGTTTCTTTAGCAAGTACATCGAAGTATAGAGTTTCCATTTCTGTCTGTCTATATTTTCCTATACTGCTCATGGGCTCCACCAACTCCAAATGCAAACAATATCAATTTGTATGTTATTACCTTTCAGCTGTTTCCTGATTGGTTTTGTAGGCTCAAGCCATCTCTGTAATAATAACAAAGTAAAAGGTAAAGACTAGCTAGGAAAGTTGGCTGAGAACACCTTGAATTCATACTGTAGTATAGGGAAAAGTACGTACCAATTTGCTACCAACAGGAGAGTCTACTGAATCTTCATTGTGTTGCAAGCCGAAATATTCTCTCTCCATCAGGCCCAGGTGGTTGTAGACCATATCGAGCAAAACTTGACCAGCATCTTGTTTCTGGGGGAAAAAAACAAACAGAATAAATCAGAAACACAAATAGGATCACTCTATGATACAGTATAGTTTTAGGGCTTCCAGTTTTCTACATTTTTTTTTTTTTTTTTTTTTTTTTTTTACATAATTCAGCAGGTATTTATCAGCACTTATTTTTAGGACTATGAAACAGGTAAAACATCAGTTTAAAAATCCACAACACAAATAGCTAAAAGTCTGCAAACAAACAACTTAAACAGTACTAACAGCACTGACACCAATAACATCTTAGAAATGTAGCTTGTGATACAAGTAGAATGTATTAACTCACCTGAAGGCCAGGCAGTTTCCTCATCTCCTTTGTACACATGACTTAAAACAGAAACGTCCAATTTAATTACATCATAACTCCCTTTTCACCAACACAGTTTTAAAATGGAGTTTTTTTTTTTTTTTTTTTTTTTTTTTTATTGTAATAAATGCACATTTATCTTTTCAATCTGGAAACAGACACCGAGGATTGTTTTGATGTTGCTCTATTCTCTGGTTCGGGTGGTGCAGAAAGTCTTGGCATGCCTCTAGCTTCTTCAGTGGTCTTTTATTCTCTGAGGATTTCCCCAAAATGTCCACTGACACACTGCAGCTTTTACATGCAAGGTCCCTTTTGTCATTCACTGTATCTACTGCAAATTCTGTAAATTATTTTGCATATTCTTCAACAGATTTTCTTTCTCCCCTTTTTCAATTCAGTTGGAAAGATAAAAACATGCCGTAATTCCGCTTTTATCAGTTTCAACAAATTAAATGCTAGTAACCTAATTTGAAATTTGGCAGGTATTTATGAGTAAAACTTTTTAACAAAAGCCGGAACTCTCATGTATATTCTGCATCACAAAATGCACTGGGGGTCGCAAGAGTATATTGAACGAAACTAAATTGCCAAATTTACACTTTTTAAAACAAGTAAACTGAGTAGACGGAGCCATCGCCAGAAAAAAAAAAAAAAAAAAACACACACACACATATATATGCATTTTTAATTTTTCTAAATTGCCAAACAATTGAGGATTAAACAATGACTTCAACCTTTGATCTTTTGATTGATTAATTCTACAAATCTTTTAACTGAAAGAGTCTGTGTGGCTTTGATGAGAAGGGGAGTGAGGGGCAGATATATGGCTGATTAACAATCCACAGATTGTGCTACGAATCCACAGAAAACTTTTGATTCATTATAACTGTTGATTCATTCTAAAATTGCAAAACAGAAGCCTGCTAGATCTTGAAGCTGATTGGCTGTTCGCACTCAATCGTCCTTTACAGTATATTTTATCCATACACGCCTATCTAATTAAGTGACACTACTATCCATGATATAGCTTTGCTTCCCATATGCATTTACTCCTACTCCTTTCTCACTCCAAGTACAGCTTTCTTTGGGAATTCCTGTAAAATATTCCCCCAGTCACAGCCTTACTTCAGATTATCTTACACAATGCAACAAAACAGTCAAGTATAAAAAAGTTCAGGCAGGGTTTTGCAAAGAAATGCCAGTCTTTGTTCCTGCACAGGTTAAAAACTTGATCCGTCATCCTTTCCCTGTTTTTCTGTATCCGCTCTACTAAACCATGCCCACATGGTTTTCATATCACGTTTCAACGCATATACCCCGCCCTTTGTGTGAATCAACCATATGAAAACATGTTACGTGAAGTGTAGCCCTAGCAAGGCCCTAACAGAAACACTTTGTCTTGAATTGAAAAAGCCAGTTACAAGGACTGTTGAGTTTTCAAAATTTGTATTTCCAGAACTCAAGATCACAAGAATTACACACACGTATAGTGAAGTACAAGTTTTAGACTGTCCTCCAAGAATATAAACCACAGGTTTTACTGAGATATTTTATGGATGCTTCAGGTGTAATAAATACCTTAATGAGCATGTGAAATGAATTCCTTTGTTTGTCAGTCCAAAGGAACGCAGAAGCCTAACCACAACTGATATGAGAGTTTTATCTTCCTTCTGTCAGGCTGAAGGAGTGAGTGCTGGCATTAAACACAGTTGTCTGCGTGCTCAAATGGGAAGCTTTGTGCATACATTTTATTTACAAGATTTAAAAATGCAGCTGTTCTATAACAAATGGCTTATCGTTTGGTTTGGGGACATGAGGGTGATTAATTCAGAAGGCAGGTAAATCAAACCACACACACACACACACACACACACACACACACACACATTACAAAACATTTACTTCTTTTGCTCCTTGTTTTGACACTATATAAATACACACCGAGACTTGTTGCCCACTGTAGTCTGAACCAGTGCACGCACATAGAGGGTCCTCATAATCCCTTAAGAAGTACAAGGTAACGGTCAAATGCACTGTGAAATTTCTACAGGAGGGTAGGTAGGTTTGGTGAAGATAAATACAAAAAATTAATACACATGGTGTTCACCATGCTGACTGTGGCAGACAGACAGTTACATAGTTAAATGAAATGTACAATTCCAATGTTAGTTATATTTAACCCAAGCCATATTAGAAACTGTACTTTATAGAACAATGATTCTACTCATGTAAGTGCATGTTGCTTACATCAATAAACTGTATACAAAAAAATTGTCATTTCTTTTTAGTTACAGTGCAGCAGTGTAGTATGACTAATGCTGCTTTGGGCTTAAATATGATAATTTTGCCTGTTGCATAACATTGACATACTGTGATTATATTGTTATTGAATTTTACTTTTATTTTGCCGATTTAAATTGTAGGCGATATCCCTGGTAAACTGATTCATTATTGGCAACCTGACTAATTAAGTAAGTAGGAATAAGTATGGGCAACCTGCCTCTAAGGAAACAATTGTGCAAGTGTTTCAACATTTAGGAGTTTGTTTACTGCAAGTACAAGGGTTCACAGAAAGGATAGCAGCGGTCATGAAACTTTCCGAAGGTGTGAATGCAAATTATTACCTTAGAAAAGTAGTTTCCTGGTTTACTTTCTGAAAACAAAACATTTTGGTACCAGAGAACACTGGGCAACCTTGCATGCAATACAATGGTTAAGAAAGCCAATGTACATGTGTTGCAACGCACGCCCCTCTATCATGAATAAAGTTGAAAACTATTCCCAATGCCTGCCCTGCATTAGGAAACTGGCAGGCAGACTGGGAGCAAAGGCAAAGGCAACCAGATGTTTCTCCGAGGTTACAAACACTTCGCCTCAGCTATCAGCAAAACATCATTGTTCCTCTAAATGGCAAATGTCATTGGTTTGTCTGTTACTGACCAGTGTTACAGATTCCCCAACTCTTTACTTGTCGTGTGACCCCCAGTAGTTACTATAATTGGTTTAAAAGGATATGCAAAGTCTTGGAATGACATGGTAATGAAAGTTATGCCATACCTAAACTCATTTGAAACCTAGTTCTTTGGTTTGGAAAGGGAATGGACAAGGACCCACCTTGATAAATGTTTTTTAGTCACTGTGTAATTCACACCGAGCAATGATATGACTAGAAGGAAGCTTAATTAAAAGAACTGTGAAGTCCTCCTAACTTGTTTCTTACTCATATTGTAACAGTCCTGTAATAGTGTGTGTTCGTTTCACACCAACGGTGCAAATGCATTCAAACAATATGCAACACATACTCATGTACACCATACCTTGTGCTGTAACCATACATTTTGAACCAATAGCTTGCTGAAGTTTCCTCAAAATGTCTTTATTCAGAGAGACACGCACTTGTTGTATTTTTCCAAACATGCGATTAAGTAATGCAACAAAGCCTATCACTTACTGCAATGAATTGGCAAATACTCTAACATAGTGCACAGTAAGTGCATTGAAAAGGTGTAAAGGCTACATTTATTGATACAGAGGTTAACTGTAGCACTAGTACTCCTTTGTTAAACTTGAAAACATGCTGGTATTTTCATCAGCAACAAATGTTACAGTAGCCTTAGACATTCCTTGTTTGCCCGTTTCATCTAACCAACGTTCAGCACCAGCCATATGGAGCCCACCACTGCCTTCCCTGCCCCCCAAGCCCCTTCTAGCACACCTCAAACATCATTGTACAGATAACCACAGACTTGTATAAACACAGGGACAGAGGAATACAAAAATATATGAGTCACGCTGTGGGAATATAGACTACCATCTTTTAAAATGACCCGTCAGTAATAACAGTCATATAGTAGCAGCACACAAGCAATGTGTAAACAGTATTTAAGGTTGTGGTGGATGTGTTTTGTTGTCAATCAGAAAAAAAAAGTTTGCTCCTGGGGACTTGGGAATAATACCATTTGTTGTCCTACTCGTTTTCAAACCACGCCTGTTGAAAAGTATGTTTGGGCAATGCAAGTCATTGGTTTACAAATCAAGTATGTAATCTAAAGCAACGGTGACATTGATTTAGACTACACCCCTCCGCCCCCCCCTTTCATGGCTTTGAAAGCAAAAGGAATTGAGCACGCTCTATTACAAATGCAGTGTCAGGCTTGGGACTTTTAAGGTAAAGTTATAACGGGACTGAACTGCACCGTACAAAGCCTAAAATAACAAGAGTTTAAAAGCTGAAAACTGTATGAATAAGTCAAACTAAATCAGACATAATGCATACTGTAGCAAGTACTTATCTGCTTATCTAACATTACAAACAGACTGATCGCAGCACCTGGACCCAACTGCGACAGAAAAACCACCAAGTAAAGGCAGTGTAGATCCACCAGTATTCTCCACAAGGGGATCACATATTTGCAATGTATTCCCGATACTTACTAGTAAAAGTTAAAACTGTTTCTGCCAAAACAACACTGACTACAAGCAATATAACATACTGTAATCAGTGCTCCAGATAACCTACTGGGTACTGGGTGTTTTACGCGTTGAAAAAATATGAATTACATATTATATTTAAATTTAATGCGTAACAAATAAAAACATTAATTTTGCTGCACAGCTAGAGTTTGCGTGTTATCAAGTTTCTTGTACTTTGTTGATTCCCGGCATCTCAATGGTCATTTGTGAATATACTGCATGTGGTAGCTAGAAATGCCGAGACAGGTAATTGTAATTTGGCGGTGAATTGCCAAAAACACATGACCAATAAGTCTGTGTTTTCAATAAAAAAATAAATAAAAATAAAAATTATACTGTTGAAGCCACTCACTCGCAGTACGTGTTTGTGACTGGTGAATAAGAGACTAGATTCTTGATTTTGGAATACTACATTATCGTTTCTTTACAAATATTGTGAATACATGTATTTTGTGGCAGGGACAGGGTTAAAAGCCTCCCTGCCAGCCTAAAGTGTTCATTTGTGTTAATTGTTTCATTATTAATTGGTAATTGTTATATTGTTTTGGCTGTTGGCCTCATTATTGTTAAATTTGAGCCAGCTGCCTATACCTGTTTCTTTGTGGCATATAAACCCCAGAGTTAGTTCATTCTAGGCTGCAGCTGAAAACAGGCTAACAGAGGAACAGTCCTGTGCAGCCTGGCTAAAGAAGAAACAGCCAAATAGAAAAAAGAAGATGCTATGTTTTTGTATTTTATGCCAGCTAAACAGTTTAGCTGTCCTGTACGTTAGTCGGGGAACCTGCATAAATGTGTAATAAGTGCTCGGAAGAGCTACATGTTTATTTTGTTTTGTTTGTTTGATTATTTTTGTTGTTTAAAATAAAAGTGTACACACAAAGCCCTAAAAATCAAGCTTCAGTTTCTGGGTCACATTATTATAGGGGCACAAACCTGAAATAAGACCATCTTGGTCACAATATATAGTACATGCATGCAGGCCTTTTGTTACATATATTCCATCTGAGTGTAGGAATTAAAATAAATAAATAAATAAATAAACAAATATTCAGTTTCTCTGCGTTTCCTTCACAGCCATATTGTTTGTGGTCAATAAAGCAAATAATTATTGTTGCTTTTGTTTTTATTGCAAGACCAAGTTTTTGTACAGCAGTTAAAAGTAAAATGACAGCCATTTGTAGTGCACAGTAACTATTGATTCTTCAACTATATATGCAGCAGGTGGTGAAGGTACTCTTAAATGTAAACATGATCTGAAATTATTTGCAACAAGATTAATTTTTGAAAACACAACCCCAAGGGGATAATTACAGTTCCACTTTCCAGCCAAGCTGTCTCATACAGTAACAGGTTGTCTCTCTTTGTTCTGTGAAAACTGTGCAACCCACTTCTCAAAACCCTCTCCAGTTGTCAACTGAAGTGGCCAAGAAGTCACATTAAAGTAGTAACCTCAGTGACTAACTGTACACACAGTGGCATCAACTCAATTGATCTAAATGCTGCCATCAAGATAATTAACAGCACCAAGATAATGAAAATTAAACAAGATAACCATAACAAGTACCCAGCATAACCCACACTAACCTCAACAGAACTGAGTAACAATGGGATGTGCTGGCCAGCAAGGCTTTCTATTAAACACTGATATTTGTCAAACCTTTAAGACCCCACACTTTGTCTGCACTGCTTCACACAATGTATGGAAGCTTGAACACCAACTATAACTACACCATTCACATTTACACAAATACCGATTCTGCCAAGTTCTCAAAAAAGAATGTAGAGTTGTAACTGTAAAACTAACATTTACAAACTGCAATTAAACTCAACACTGCTGAAACAGTCACAGCCATTTATGAATCTCTTCGGTACCTTTGACGAGAGATTAATGTCACTCCTAATTTAAGAATGAAGAGATGTCTGTATTAATACTTTGTTAAACTAGACTATTTTAACAGTGCATACACTAAACAAATACATGTGCTCTTATACACACTTATATAAATGCATAACATATTTTTTGTAATCCTATTTATTACAATATAATTTGGATACAGTGTCACGGAAAACCCAAATCTATATAATTGTCATCTTACAACATTCACAAAACTACTGCTTTGGGTCCTGCTTCATCAGATCAAACCTTTGTAATTATTTCCTTGATTAACCAGTCAGAATTAACTTACCTAGTTATTAAGACAAAATCCACGAACAGACCTCATTCCCATTAAACTATTTAAAGAAGTATTCTCTAGGATCGATACTACTGTTTCAAATATTGCTAACAGTTCCCTTTTATCTAGTTTTGTTCCAAAATCATTTTAAGATTGCTATGGTATAACCATTGCTTAAAAAACCTACTCTACATCCAAAAGAATGAAATTATTTTAGGCCTATGTCCAAACTCCTTTCTATCCAAAGTTTTGGAGAGAGCAGCAGCAATCCAACTTAATACATTCCTTGCAGCACATAATATAACTGAGAAATTTCAGTCAGGTTTCTGCCCGGGTCATAGTACTGAAACTGCTCTTATCATAATGGTAAATGATGTGTCATTATCTTGAGATACAAGCTCATCTTCGGTCCTTATTCTTTTAGATTTTAATGCAGCATTTGACAATATTGATCATCCAATTTTGCTTGAACGTCTTGACAGCCTTGTAGGATTGTCAGGTAATGTCCTGTCTTGGTTTAAATCTTATCTTTCAAATAGGCTACAATATGTTAGAATTGGGGAAGATCACTCTTTTTTTTATCTGAAGTTACATGTGGTGTCCCGCAGGGTTCTGTTCTTGGACCAATTTTGTTTTGCTTATATATGCTACCCCTGGGAGATATTGTCTGTAGACATGAAGTACATTTTCATTGCTAAGCTGATGATACTCAACTATATCCATCTCAAACTAGGTGACTCCACATCTGAAAATACTGACTACATGTTTTGCTTGTGTTAAGCAATGGATGTCAAAACATTTTTTAATGTTAAACTCATTTCAAAGAGAGGTAATGTTGTTGGGATCAAAACATGAACTAAACAAAACAAATCTATGTGCTTCTACAGAAGACAGCTTCCCTTTTGTACAGAAGGCTGAAATGAGAAATGTGGGTGTAATCTTTGACCAAGATCTTTCATTCGAAACTCATATTAAGAATGTAACTAAATGTATTTTTTGTCACCATGGAAATACTGGTATTCCAAGCTACATTCTATGTGCAAAATTCTGCTGTCAGGGTTTTAACAAAAACAAAAAAAGCATGATCATATTACGCTTGTGTTAGAAGCCCTACACTGGCTTCCTGTTCGGTTCCGGATTGATTTTAAGGTGCTGCTTATAAAGCCAAGGGAACACTAGTCTACATGATGTTAGAGAATGTAGAATTAAATCTGTTGCTTCTACATTGTTGCTTCAAATTTAAAGGGACAATATTGTATAGTATGTAGAAATGGTAGATAGAATGTTGATGGACAACACACAGAAGATAATATACAGATGATATTTTCTATCAAAAACTGTATTGGTGTTTTTTAGTGTCCACATGATTTACCAGCATTTTTTCCCCCAATATAATAAAATAAACTTTATTCTTAAATATGTACATATAGGATTGTATTAGTAATATTTAACATTACTCATCATTTTTGTTCTGAATTTGTTATTTTTGAGGAATATTTTGCTTGATTGTTTTTCTGTTCTATTTCTGTAAATGCACATGTAAATTAAACTAAATTGTGAATAGAGAGAAGTTAAAATGTGATTATTCTTATAGTTTTTAATTATTATTTTGAACATAATTCCTAATTATACCAGGTGAGGGTTTTTTCTTTCTTCTACAAATCACATATCAGTAACTGTGTAACAATATCTGCAAGCTGCATCTGCTGAACTGTAATGTTCAAACAGATTTAAACAAAAAGTAGGACTCACTTTATCCATTACTATTAAGTTGTATCAGACGAAAGCCTTTATGAGACAAAATGACCACTGAAAACACAATGGGAACTTAAATGTAACACACCGCCAACAAACCGCTGCAGTTTAACATGAATGTTCTAATGCTTCATCATTGTTACCAAACCAGCTTTTTTTTGTTATAATTTCTATGGTAACACAACACAACGGTTCATAATAATTTTGTCGACTTCAATGCCGCTCCACTACACTACATAAAACATGGTTTAATTTTGAGCACGGTAATAAAAACAATTTACACCAGATGCCCACAGTTAAATAAAAACGCAGTATATTTTAGATGGCATCGGTTTAACACTATTAGGACGGTGTGAAAGCCTCCATAAGATGTACAGTATTCTAAAAAACGACTGTTACGCTGATGCTTTGACACGACGTGCTTGCTGTGAAACCTCACACCAGCAGTTCAGAGCTGCTTACTGCTTCAATGCAGAGCTAATGTTACCCACTAATGTATCATATTGGGTAACGGACAATAAGATGATTATAGGAAAACACACACACACACCACTTTTTTTTACAAAATCCAGGATTTTGAATTTCAAGCTTCCAAGTGTGTGCTGGGGTACCTGTCTCATCTTCACTTCTGACAACAATTTAGCGACTGTTTCTATTCGCTCTCTCTCCAAAAAAGTTTGAAGTCAAAAAGTCTTGCTCCTCCATACATGCAAGCAAACTCGCAGAAAGAGAGAGAGAGAGAGAGAGAGGAGAGAAAGCGCATTAAATGTTAACATAGTACCCCCGGGCCTGAACTGGGTTGAGCGTATGGAGCTGTCACTCTGTCACACTGGTAAGGAGGTGGATGGAAAGCCTCCAATTCCAGACTGACATTCTCCGGTCCTGGCTGATTTCTTCTAGACACAGCGGGAGCAGCGTGAGTGGTGGGAAGTCATATAACAGATGCCTCGGCACTGGTGTGCCAAGGCATCTATTACCAGTGGTACCCTGTCTCCTATTATGGACAACCAGAGGGGACAAAGAGGTCTAGCTCTGCTCTCCTGAACCTCTCCCATATGAGGCTCACCACCTCGGGGTGAAGCCTCCACTCTGAGCTGCTGTGGACTCTGAGAGAAGGTCTGCTGCCCAGTTTGTTACCCCAGGCAGTGCCCGCAATGAAAGTGGAGGTTCTCGTGCACCCACAGCAAAAGCTTGCTCGACGCGATGAAGACTGGGCGACCTGTCTTCAGGCTGGGCGGGTCCATGGTGACGACCTCCTTTCTGGTGACGCTGCTTAGTGTTACGCCTAGACCTCCCTTCTGGTGACACTGCTCAGCGTTACGCCTAGATGTAGATGGGCCGGCTTTTTCCACCAAGAGAGTGCCTTTAGACAGTGGTGGGACACAGTCAATAGACGGTTGCGGTTTGTGGGCTGAAAAACCCTTCTATTGAACCAGGCCTGCAGAGGGCACATGCGCAGGAGACCCAATGGAAAGATCCGAGAAGCTGTTGGTTGCCTCGGTCCCGGTTCAGTACCAGGTTGGGAGCAGAGCAGGTTGTGACCTCGGTATCGGTTCGGTACGGGTCCCCTGGTTCTCAGTCACTGCAGATGACAACATACAGGGATGCCCACCTGTAAAAACCACTCAGTCAGTACCCACACGAGACTGAGGGAAGCCTGCATGTTAGAATGAACTAAGACACTTTGCAATGGTGATACTATAAAGCTGTCACTAAAACGACATCAAGATACTGTGGTTGAATTGCAAGCAACAACCGAAGTAAAGCTGAGCACCACATTGCAGACAGGCCTGCAGAAAATAAACAAGAAGAAGATACTCAACAAAAAACAGTAATTAAACAATTACATAAACAATATAAAAACGACTCATATGGTGCTAAACAGCAAAAAAGAGAAATAAAATAAGCTCCAGCCAGAGCTATGTAGCCTGGGAGGAGAGCACAAAGTCAACCGACTTATGTTGCTGGATCCCTGTGTAGAAACAGCTCGAGCCGCTGGCTTCACGCAGGGCACAAGGCCGCAGCAGGTCGTAACAAACAACAGACTGTAGTGCACACATATATGCGTAATTAGCCACAAACTAGTACAGCGATTAGTTTAAAATAGCACATGTTATTTGTGTAAAACACAAAAAAAAGCTAAATATATACTGCTAGAAGCAACAATGTACTTATCTGAACAAGGCTGTCCAATCAGAGTAGTCTTGAAAGGAAAAATTATGCTGAGATCTGTGAGCGCAGGGCCACATCTACGTCACAGGTTCAAAGAGCAACTTTGGTATACAATTTTCAGGATGCGGGTCTTTAGGAGTTAAATACCCATTCGGTAACAGTTACATTTTGTACTTGAAAGGGAACCATTCCGTCTGTATTACAGCCAACCACTGTGTATGGCTTGAAGCATACACATTGTCTAACTGTTTAATTTATATAATTATTTACTCTGCAACCTACACTAATGAATCCCCCAGGCTCCACTGTAATTGCATGCCATGCCTTTAATTTATGCCATGTAGCAACATCAAACTGATTCAACTACTCTACATCAGTTTTTTAAACATGCTTTAGTTCACAAACAGCACGTGTAACTCCACTCACTGTAATAACACACTCACAATGCAGTTTTTCCTTGTTGGATGAGATGTTAGACTTCAAAAAAGCCTACATCTTATACTGTGCAGAGCTAATAAGGGATCATTACAAACTCCTGATTTAAATTCTTCAGGCACCTACATTGACTCTGAAGCTCTGCACCGTGCCATCCAGGAAGTGCACATTGCAGATGACCTCCGACCTGTTCTTGTCCTTTGGCAGCTCTGATACTCGTATGTTGCTTATTCTCCCGCCCAACACACGAAGCCTGGAGTTCATTACTAGAGACGAATAGCCTACAACAGAAAATACAAAAAATACATTTATAAATTATCTGTAAGAATTAGAAATTACAGATTACTTGGTTTGTTACCTTTTTTTGGGTGGCAAACCAAAGACTCTAGGATTTACATTTAAGAAACGGGCCGGGTGCACTTTCTTACGCAGTCAAGGATTACCATAAATAACTGTATTTAATAAAACCTTTAATTACAGATTTTGGCAACAGCTTTAATAGCCCACTGGCTAACATTCTATTTTCATCATGTGTTATTTTTTCTGCAAGCAAGCTTTAAAATAAATGTTTTTATTTTATTTTAAGAACTGTAGCCTACTGGTAGGCCACCCAGAGTTTTGATTATAAATATAAAATATAATATAGACACAGAGCCAACCTCAGTTAACTGGACACCCCACGGGAATGCCATTTAGTTTTGACTTATCCAAGGTGTCGAGTTAACCATGGGTGCACGAGCCATGGCATTAACATGCATATAAGTAACAGAACTCACACGTCTACAGTATTACAGTATTCACAAGTTTATTTTTACTTAAATGTCCTTATGAAAACGACTGAAAGAACTGCAGTGAATGAATCAATTACAGTATACAGTACTGTACAAACTCAGTACAACTCATAGTTCAATTGAAATAAAATAACTATGCGTTATTTTTATGAAAACAATCCAACCAGAAACTGCACAAACTGTTGACTATACTTCTAGGTAATGGCTTGAACTGTCTAATTCGAAGGCTTAAAATAGCAAAAGTTAACAAAATGTACATTATACAGAATTAACTCTGTGAACAAAAACAATAATAAACAAACTACTTACAGTTTCACACAGAAATCAAACAAACATTCTCGATTGTTTCACATGCTTTAAAAGTTCTGCTGACAAGCTTGTTATCCCGAATAACCTGAGTTTTAAGCCAATTGATCGATAAATCATTTTTCACTTTTCACTCATTATGAACAGACACTGTAACCTGAAACAACAGTGTTGATTTATCCACTAGTCTCTTTAATAGTTTTTTATCCCTTTGGTACCGGTAATAGGTGTCAAGTAAAGGGCGGTGTCGAATTAAAAATAAATAAATAAATAAATAAATAAATAAAATAAAGAGAGGTAGGATGCATATTTTATATGGAGGAAATTCGGGACCAAGAACTTCTGTTCAATTAAGCGAAGGTGTCGAGTTATCAACCAGTCGAGTTAAGTAAGGTTGACAGACAGACAAACAGGCAGTCAGACAGACATGGGGTTGGGGGATATACCAACAATGACATTACAAATGGATTGAGACAAAGTCAGGTTACTCCTACTCGATGATGTTTCAAGTTAACCCCCTCCCAACCACAAAAAAATAATAATAATAATAATAATAATAATAATAATAATAATAATAATAATAATAATAGACAGCTGTACATAGGCCTGTGTTATAACTGGCACACTTGGCAAAGTAACTAGAGTAATATTATGCAATTTTGAATGCTGACTTTGGATACCATTTTAATTCTGGAAACTGCGTCGTCGTTTTTCTTTTTTCTTTTGCTAAACTGCATTACCTTTTATGTTGCATGCAGTTTTGTGCATGGGTAACATTTTGATTTCATTTTGCGGTTGGGTGTTAACGGGTAATTTTACATACTGCTACAATACGTATCAGATTTAAAAGTATACTGTATTACAATCCACGTGTCGTCTCTTTTCGCAAGTGATATTTTTAGAATCGTATTGTTCTGAATTAAAATACTTATTCTAAAAATATAGTACTTTACCAACAAAACCAATACAGTACATCTAAATGGAAGCCTACTGATTTTAAAACACAGTCTTTTCAGATATGTATTTTTGATATTGTATATTTTTTGTGTTCCCTGAAAAACAGATAAGGGTTGGAACGGGCCAAAAAATTAAATAATCAGATATGCGTCACACTCATTTAACCAAAAAAGTTATTTCTACTGTTCATTATCGATCCTGATTGTAAATATATATTCTAGTATGTAAACAGCAGTTAAATAATCTTGTTCTTAATCTACCAATGATGACATTAAGGAACAGATGAGATGTGCAATAGCCTGCTACCACACTTATCCACAGAGTATACAGTCTCACCTGATCCTGAGATCCACAGAGAGAAAACACTGTAACCAAAGATGTTGCATCTACTGTAGGCTAGACTGCAGGCATTTGATCATTTTGGTACTAACAGTAACAAAGTAGTCTCAGTTTAATATCAGCACCAGGGCATGGGGCCACAGTACAGTATGTGTTTTCTGTTTATACACCAAATGGTGACATACAATTTAGTTCTTCGTGAAACCCAGCATACAATGCAACAAATAGCAATAGACAGTACTGTACTGTAGATCTCTGACTCAGTGTAACTTCATTTTACACACGTCACACGCCTCTTCTACTGTAGACATGCAGCAACTGCACCAGCGACTGAAGACAAAGAAACACATTTCAGTCTATTTTAATGATTCAAAAGAGCAGTAGATCGTAATGCCACCACATTACATTGACCTCTCCACCGTACCATTCTATCAGCAACTACAGTAAGCAATAGAACAGGAACATTCTGTATAATGCAACCTCACTATTGAATAGGTTGGAAGGTGAGTTTACAGGCTGTGCTTTGCTGAACAAGAAATGGTTGACAATTCTGGATCACAGCCAACACATACAAATTCCATGGTGCAAAAAAAAAACAAAAAAAAAACCACACATTTAAAATGGTACAGACTTCGCACACTACAGTAACTCTGAAGTATTAAAAAGCAATCCTGTCTTAAATACACAGTCATGCTTTCTCTGTTAATGGACACATCAGCAGTGTGGCATTCTCTGTGACAGTTAGGTCAGCATTAGTCAATATTATCAAGAAAGGAAATCTTGTAACAGGAGACGGAGCTTGCACTTGAGATAATACAAAGTAAGGTTGTCAGTGGAAGTTGTTAAAATGCTCTCAAGCATTTACCTGTGTACCTAGAAATAGGTTTTCCTGCTAGGCTGCCACAATCATATGTGAAGAGTTACAAACACAGTCAAATTCCTGCAGCACTATCAAGTATCCAACTGTTTAAAAGAGACAATCCAGGCATTCTGTTATGAAAAGGGAAAATTACAAAAATGCATCTGGAAATAATAAATTTATTTATTTTTGCTCATTTAACCCCAGTAATTAGACCCCTTGTTTTCCTTTACTGAAAATCCTGATGCGTCCCATCTTGAAATACATAAGCTATTTCACCCCCAAGCACCACAAAACAAGTAGGAGTGGTTGAATACCTTTAACCGTGTATGATGAAATCAGCCAAATAGTTAATCAAATATCACCCCCCCATTCTTGTATAACCTAAAATTGGTAAAACATTTTTCAACATTTCAACACCAAATCAGCACAAACAAATATCTAGCTCATTTAAAATCAGTGTTTTGCCCTTTGATGAAGTCCAACACCATGGCAACAACAACAACAGACCTCCTGAGAAGCATTTGTTCCCCAACCAGTTCAGCCACTGGGACTCTCTCCTCAGCTCAACAGAGGCAAGGTCGTGAGGGCTGCAATTCCAGGGATTTCAGTTGCTATGGTTAGCAGCTCTGGTATTCTCTTACCAACTACAGTAATTGGCCTTGCCACAGAGACAGCTGATATTTTTAAGGTTATGCTCGTCTTTTTCAACTGCCTTCTGTTTAAAATTATTAATTTTGTTCTTAAGATATAGACCTATTTCTACACTAAAAAATATGTATTGTAAGGCTCTAGGATGCATGTGCATGAAGGACACTCTAACAGGCCGCAGACAAAAGTACAATATGACAAAAGACCAAAATGCATAATTCCTGCAGCTGATGGTCAAGAGAAAAGCACTCATAGCAAACTGCATCAAATAAAATAGCAACAGAGCACTATCAAAGAAATATGGAATACCAAAACCCACAAAATCAGAGAAATAATCAATTAGTGCCACGGAACAAATTCAACTGAATCAAGAAGTGAACGTTTAAAAGAAAATTGGGTGTACAGCAGGTCCAAGCAGCTAAGAAAAATCCAAGATGAACAGCCAAAGACTTAAAGAAAAAATGTAGAAACATCAGGCATAATAGTGCACAAAAGAACTGAACAAGGGCACGTGAACACAGAAGAGTTGTATGCACGTACCCTAGACCTTGCTGCAAAGTACATACATATGGAATCTGAAGCATTCTTCAACAAAATTCTCTGGTCTGATGAGACTAAAATATAAACTTTCCCAAAATTTTGACCACGGTATGTTTGGAGAAGAAAACATTGCTGGTTCAGTCATGATATAGGGGTGTTCACGACAAAGATCCAAAGCATACAGCTAAGTCAACTCTGGAAATCTAGAAGAAAACAAGGAGATAAGTTCTGGAATGGCCTTCGCAATCACCAGACCTCAATCCAACAGAAATGTTTTGGATTGATCTGAAAAAAGCTGTAGCCAAACACTGAGTATCCAATCTGTCCGAGCTGAAGGAAATATGCAAGACAGAATGGGCCCAGATTTCACCAACAAGATATAACATGCTAGTTCAGAATGATCATAAGCGTCCGATAGTCATAACAAAAGCAAAAATAGGGCACACAAAATAATTTTGTCATGAACTAATAATAAAACGTGTTTGTTTTTTGATAAATTGAATTACTAGATTTACTATTTTTTATTATTAAAAAGTGGTTAAAAACGATTTCCATTACATGAGAGTTTAGGTGTTAAAACTTCATGCTGATATTGGACTCCGCACTCGCACAAACTAAAACATAGTTTATCTTATTGTAAATTGATGTGATCCATCTGTGTTTCCTTCCATCTGATGTAGATCTCCTTCTGCCTGGTGTGGATGGCTGAAGTGTAATGCTGGCTCCAGGGATCAACCACAGTGCAACTCCTGACCACTGAATCCGACGTCTCTGAGAAACCGGGTTGTGGAGTGTGTGACAAATCCTCGACAACCCACCTCCACTGGGTAAACCTGGACTCTCCATTCTCACTGTTGCACTTAAGCAGCTAGTTGAGCATACTGAAGTTTCTTCCTTTTTTTACGCATCATCCCCGGTAAACAAGCTTGTTGATCCAGACATCAAGACAATATCAGGTCAAAGGTTAGTGGTGGCAAATGTCATGTGGGAAAATAAGCCAATTGTCCAACATCTGCCAGCATTTTCCAGTCTCTAGTAGCTTCTAGTTGTCCTCGACGAGTTTTGGTTTTAATACCTTTTCTTGGAGGTTGCTCCTCTGGACAGAGGTAAGGCAATGGTAAGGCCAAACATTGCAGCACCTGGTCATGACGCCAAGTAAACCATCCTTGGCTAAGACCCAACTTACATCCTATCAAAAAAGGACAACACAGATCCACTCCTCGCCATAGATTAAGATTCTGTGGTGATGACAGAACATCGTATGTTGACCTGATGAAGAAATTTATCCTGCTGTGTTCCATTGTCCATTGATCTTAGTAGCCGACCTTACGTTTTTCCACACTCTTCCATCTCATCCATTCACCCTGCTTGGCCTGGGAAACTACCTGTATGCACATCATCCTCTCTTCCTGCTTTTGCACCTTGTTGACTACTAGCTTCCTCCGTTGAGATGGGGCTGCTTTGTGCCATGTAGGAGGAGCTGAACTGAGACCAAGGCCTCCTCTTCCATGCTGTACTTGCCCCATGACATCACTGATACGGAGAGAAGCCTTTGCCACCCACTTTCTTCCAGTTTTCAACACAGGTGCCGTCTCCCTCACACATTCATTGTGTGACTCTACCAATGTAATTTCCAATCGAACCTTGTCGCACTTAAACTCCTCGTTTAGAGCCGAGACTGGCAGCTGCAGTATCCCTTTACCTTATAGTCCAACTCTGCTGACTCCTAACAATTTCCTAACGTATGAACTGACCAACACTTCCAGCTTCTCTACTGTTGTCAAGGAAACCTCATACACAGTGAATGGCCACAGAAGTCTTGGCAGTAGACCAAACTAAAACAACAAAGCGCTGCTGTCTATGCTCTTCAGCCCCTGCACTGCTTGTTGTCACTTCTCCCACATGAAATGTGTCCTTTAGGGTCCCATCATACCATCTCCCAAGACTTCCCATACACTGTTGGTATTCCCTAGCCATTAATGTAGAAACTCTTATCCACTATTTTACCTTTAAATATAGAGATGGTCCTTGACTTAGTGGTCTTGAATTGCATTTGTGCCCATTCAATGTTATTGACTAGTTTGCCCAATAACCGATTAGTGAAGGCTACTGTTGCAGTCATGTTTGACATGTCATCCATGCATGCTCTAATTGGTTGCAGTCGCATTCCAAAAGCCGAGAGTTCTCCTCCCACTACCCATTTTGACACGCTAATAACTACTTCCATTGCCATGGTAAAAGCCAGTGGAGAAATGGTGCTTCCTGCTATTATTCTAATTTCTGTACATTGCCATGTATGGGTGAATTCTAAAGCTGAAAAACCAAATTGCTAATCTTTGAAGTTGGTGTTCACTAAGTTTGTTATTATCCTTGGTACTCTGAAAAAATCAAATGCTGCCCAAAGTAATTCATGTGATACTGAAACGTTAAGGTGCGCAGTCCTCCATTAGGTATTCTGGTGGATTGATAGGTGGGATGTCTGAAGGAATCGACATAGGCTCCTGTGATTTTCCTCAAGATCTCTCTCCATCTTAGACTAAGTTGCTTTTCGGGTGCCATTTTTCTCCCTGGTTAATAACGTCTTTGCAAATTTGGTCTTTATAAAAGTTAGTTTGCGCATGCTCCTTTTTGTAGCGTTTCCATAGGTGCTCAGCTCTGCGCAATGTTGCAAACTTATCTTTTATGACGCTTTGTAAGTGCCTGCTGACTGTTCTGCTCTCCTCCATCTCTCCTTCCACAGGAAGTTTGTACTTTCTCCTTTCTTTTTTCAACTCCAAACCTCTCGCTTCCATATGGGTAGATGGTATCCCCAAAATTATGCAGCTTCTTTTTGACTGTTCCACCTAACCTTTCCAACGCAAAACAGAGATTCAGGGTTTACTATTTGCAGATTGTATCTCCAAATTTATCCAGCTTCTTTTCAACTGTTCCACCTAACCTTTCCAATGCAAAACAAAGATCAGTGTTTACTGTGTCCCACACGGTTTTCTCAGAAGATCTTGGTCATTTAACCACAGGCTTGTGCCCATTGAGGTTATTTTCTCTCTTACGCTGGTTCATCTGACTGGGTTCACAAGGATCATTAGGTTCATCACTAGTTTGTTTTTTAAAGTGCTCGTTTTATCTATGACAGGGGTGCCGATATCCTGCAAACTGGTTTGCTTCCTGTCACTGGATTTCACTCAATTGACTTGACTGACTTCGTAAAAAGTAATGATCAATGTGAGGCCCTTGTCCCTTCTCCATCAAGCATTTCATTCTCCCATGATTAATCTTCAAATCCCTAACTGTTGTCACTTTGTTCCAGCTAGACACAAACCTGGAGCTCCATGTCTACTAAATGCTTGTCCTGAATCTGTTACCCTGAATTATGTAGGGTGCCAATACTTTTGTCTGCGACTGTACATGTTTATACCACAAGCACAGGATACATTTTTGTTATTCCACTTGAGTAAAATAACATGCTTTATGAGACTAGTTTCTAATGTGTCTTGCTTAAATTCCTCCAATCCAGTGGTGTACTGCTGAAATTCAGGATGGAGCTGTGCTTCAGTAGTTTATACAATACTGCCACTGATACATGTTTTATATCAACTTTAACCCTTTGCAGTCCATTTATTCTGCACTTGTCAGGCGCATCAGGTCCAATTTATTTTACATGCAGTTTATTTTACACGCACTATTTAATTTATTTATTTTTTTTAATAGTAAAACATGTTTAAAATGCATTGCATGGCAAAACGACATTAATACTGCATCTCCAGCCAAGCCCCACCCCTTGATTTCTGATAACAAACAAGCTGAAACTCGGAGCAGCTGATTCAAATTCAGCGCCGTTTTGAGACACGGGCGAGGGGAGGAGCCGACAGCACAGCAGAACAACGCAGTTAAACGAGGCAGTCTTCCCAGCGACAGCGAGTGGAAGCGACAGCGAGTGGGAGAAGTACAGGCGTGGAAAAGTACAGAGCAGTTTCGAAGCAGAAAGGAGAAATTGCATCTTGAATTGCTTTAATCAGAAAACAGAGGACATTGGGGAAACACAGCAGCAGCTCAAAGTCAAACAGCCGCGTGTGTTTTTCTGATAACAAACAAGCTGAAACTCGGAGCAGCTGATTCAAATTCAGCGCCGTTTTGAGACACGGGCGAGGGGAGGAGCCGACAGCACAGCAGAACAACGCAGTTAAACGAGGCAGTCTTCCCAGCGACAGCGAGTGGAAGCGACAGCGAGTGGAAGAAGTACAGGCATGGAAAAGTACAGAGCAGTTTCGAAGCAGTTTGAAAGCAGGTTGACAGCTGCAGAAGAAACTAAACTTAAAAAAAAAAACCTCAACATGGTCTTCAAGCCTGTAATCTGTGACACCTGCTTGATGTGGGAAATCCGAGAAAACCCAGCGGAGCTAAACCAAGTGTGCGTAAAGTGCCGCGCGATCCAGGATTTGCATAAACTAGTAAGTATGCTAGAAATGGAGCTGGAAGAAGTGAGACAGCAACAGGATCTTGAGGAACTGGCACACCCACAATTCATGGAAGTCTGCATCACCCCTAACAGACTGAAAGCCACCAGGGAGATAGAAGGTCAGAACAGCTGGGTTCAGGTAGGCAGAAGCAGGGAAAAAAAGAAACTTCGTCAAACACCACCACCAGAAATCAAAACAACCAACAGATTTGAGTCACTTCAGAATTGTGATGAGCAGAACCAACAACAAGAGAATGAAAGGAACAACATCCAGGACCCTATTGACAGTGGTGACCAGACAGCAAAAAGAAGGGAGGTCATGATTGTTGGGGACTCCATATTGAGAAACACAGCAAGTTCAATTCGCAGTTTGGACCCCCTTACTACAACAGTGTGCTGCCTTCCGGGAGCCTCGGTCAAGCACATCACTGAGAATGTGGACAGGCTCCTAGAACGAACAGGAGACGACCCGGTAGTAGTCGTCCACATCGGTACAAACAACATTGGAAGAGACAGACCAAAATCCCTGCAAAATAAATTCAGAGAGCTAGGAAGGAAATTAAAAGAGAAAACCAAAACTGTGGTATTTTCTGGTATACTACCCGCACCTTGCAAAGGACCATATGGACAGCTGGAAATAATTAATCAAAACGAATGGCTGAAGACGTGGTGCACACGGGAAGGCTTCACCTATCTTGATCATTGGACCACATTCTACAACGAGGACTATCTGTATAGACGGGATGGACTGCATTTAAATAACAAGGGAACTAGTCTACTCGGAGAAAAGATCCTCGAGCAGGTTCGGAAGCATTTAAACTAGAAAGGAAGGGGGGAGAAATCAACAAAAAAACAGAAGGGAGACCGCATCAAAACAAGAACAACAACTCAGGTAAGACAACCATTAAATGTATTTATCTAAATGCTAGAAGTATCAGAAACAAAATTCTAGAACTTGAAGCTACTGCACTAACAGGTAACTATGATGTGATAGGTGTTACAGAAACGTGGTTATCTGAGAGTGATGGGGACGAATATAATATTTGTGGGTATACACTGTATAGGAAAGACAGGCAGGACAGAAGAGGAGGAGGGGTAGCGCTATACATAAGAAACAGTCTTGAAGCCCAGGTGTTAAACCTGGACAAAGAAAATAAAACCGAATCAATATGGGTCAGAATAACAGACAAAAATTCAAAAGGCATAATAATAGGAGCATGCTATAGACCGCCAGATTCAGACGGTGAGCAAAATAATCTGTTATACAATGACATTAGAAATGTGTGTAGCAAAGGAGAAGCCATACTAATGGGGGATTTCAACTTCCCCCATATAAAATGGGAAAACCCGGTGGGTAGCGCGAAGGATGAAATAGAAATGGTGGAAATGACAAATGACTGCTTCCTAACACAATTTGTGAAGGCACCGACTAGAGGGGAGGCATGCCTTGATTTAGTCTTTTCAAATAACGAAGATAGAATAACTAAAACAGAGGTCAGAGAACCACTGGCAAACTCAGACCACAACATGGTCTCATTTGAAGTGTTTTTTAAATCCCCAAAAGAAATGACTAAAGCTAAGGTTTACAATTTTAGAAAAGCAAACTATGAAGGTATGAAACAGAGACTAACAGAAGTAGATTGGAGTAAAATAGAGAAAACACCCACAGAAGAAGGATGGTTATTCTTCAAAAATGTAGTACTAGAGGCGCAAAACAATTACATCCCTAAAGTAGACAAATCTAAATGTAAAACTAAATTGCCAAAATGGTTTAATAGATCAATTAAAAAAAAATATTCAGCGAAAAAAGGCACTTTACAGAGCATTAAAAAAGGACCAAAAAGAAAGTACGCAGAAAGAGTACACGGAACTGCAAACGCAAGTCAAAAAGGAAGTTAGAAAGGCCAAGAGAGAAATAGAAATGAACATTGCTAAGGGAGCTAAAACCAATTCCAAAATGTTTTTCCAATATTACAACAGCAAGAGAACATTCAAAGAGGAGATTAAATGTTTAAGAGATACAAATGGCAAAATCGTAGAGGAAGAAAAAAAAATAGCAAATATGTTAAATGATTACTTTTCACAAGTTTTTACAAAGGAAGATACTGACAACATGCCCCACATGTCATCCAGTTCCTATCCAGTTTTAAATAACTTTAGCATAACTGAGGCAGAAGTGTTAAAGGGACTAGGAGCTCTTAAAATAAACAAATCCCCTGGGCCGGATGAGATCCTCCCAGTAGTACTCAAAGAAATGAAAGAAGTAATTTACAAACCGCTAACCAAGATCATGCAGCAGTCTCTTGACACAGGGGTGGTACCGACAGACTGGAAAATTGCAAACGTAATACCGATCCACAAAAAGGGAAACAAAACTGAACCAGGTAACTACAGACCAGTAAGCCTGACTTCTATTATATGCAAACTTATGGAAACTATAATAAGATCCAAAATGGAAAATTACCTATATGGTAACAGGGTACTGGGAGACAGTCAACATGGTTTTAGGAAAGGGAGATCGTGCCTAACTAACTTGCTTGATTTTTTTGAGGATGCAACATCGATAATGGATAATTGCAAAGCATATGACATGGTTTATTTAGATTTCCAGAAAGCTTTTGACAAAGTCCCGCACAAAAGATTAATTCTCAAACTGAACGCAGTTGGAATTCAAGGAAACACATGTACATGGATTAGGGAGTGGTTAACATGTAGAAAACAGAAAGTACTGATTAGAGGAAAAACCTCAGAATGGAGTGTGGTAACCAGCGGTGTACCACAGGGATCAGTATTAGGTCCTCTGCTATTCCTAATCTACATTAATGATTTAGATTCTGGTATAGTAAGCAAACTTGTTAAATTTGCAGACGACACAAAAGTAGGAGGAGTGGCAAACACTGTTGCAGCAGCAAAGGTCATTCAAAATGATCTAGACAAGATTCAGAACTGGGCAGACACATGGCAAATGACATTTAATAGAGAAAAGTGTAAGGTACTGCACGCAGGAAATAAAAATGTACATTATAAATATCATATGGGAGATATTGAAATTGGAGAAGGAATCTATGAAAAAGACCTAGGAGTTTTTGTTGACTCAGAAATGTCTTCATCTAGGCAATGTGGGGAAGCTATAAAAAAGGCTAACAAGATGCTCGGATACATTGTGAAAAGTGTTGAATTTAAATCAAGGGAAGTAATGTTAAAACTGTACAATGCACTTGTAAGACCTCATCTTGAATATTGTGTGCAGTTCTGGTCACCTCGCTATAAAAAAGATATTGCTGCTCTAGAAAGAGTGCAAAGAAGAGCGACCAGAATTATTCCGGGCTTAAAAGGCATGTCATATGCAGACAGGCTAAAAGAATTGAATCTGTTCAGTCTTGAACAAAGAAGACTACGTGGCGACCTAATTCAAGCATTCAAAATTCTAAAAGGTATTGACAGTGTCGACCCAAGGGACTTTTTCAGCCTGAAAAAAGAAACAAGGACCAGGGGTCACAAATGGAGTTTAGAAAAAGGGGCATTCAGAACAGAAAATAGGAGACACTTTTTTACACAGAGAATTGTGAGGGTCTGGAATCAACTCCCCAGTAACGTTGTTGAAGCTGACACCCTGGGATCCTTCAAGAAGCTGCTTGATGAGATTTTGGGATCAATAAGCTACTAACAACCAAACTAGCAAGATGGGCCGAATGGCCTCCCCTCGTTTGTAAACTTTCTTATGTTCTTATGTTCTTATGTTCTTATTTTTCACATACCTCTTTACAGACGCGCATACTGATAAATATTCTCCTAATCACTTGTTTTATCACCAAACTCCTCAATAATGCGATCCAAGTCATTATTTTATTGCTATAACGTCTCAAAAAGCTCTGCAAATGTCTGTAATATTCTTTGAGCGCTGAATGCGGAAGCAGCTATCCTTTGTTATGTGTCCGTGTTATCTCTGTGGTCCAGGGTCTATCTGTATAGCTCAGATACGCCCCCTTTTTTTTCGGCTTCATTCGGCTCCCATCGGTCTCACTTGGCCATGGGATAGGTTGTGAAGAGGTGATAAATCGGTTTTGAAATGAATCTATGTCAATGCATAGTCTATTGAAAATTAAGGAAGACCTGCCAGGTAGAATAATCGCTGAATTAAACTGATGCAATATAAACCATACATTTCCATATATATATATATATATATATATATTTTTTAATCGCTTTAGGAGGATGTCCTTGCATACACAAGTGGGTTTACAGAGACAACCTCCTGCTGCAAATAAAAAAAAAAACCTTAACAATAATTAAAATAGGCTTGGTAACATTACTTCCATCTCATCTGATACTGTATAAACTATCTGATACAAGGAAAATTCTGATGGGTGATCACTTGGGTGATCAGGATCTACTTAATAGTGCCAATCTGTGACTGCAACTGGAGTTGTGTTCCGAGCTGAAGGAGAGGGCACTAACGGCAATCAAGGTCAACTACCTCATGGTAGAGCCTTTATCGAGAGAGAACTATCGCAATTAGGACTTTAAAAGCTAGATTTACCTTGAACATGTAATAATTCATTGGGTACCCTTCCGCTGAGAAAAAGTTTTAGGACAATCGTCCTGAAAATTTTAATGTTAACTTACATAATGAGAAAAACAGGACAGTTCTTCCCAACACTGTTGCAGAAGTTCCCACAAATGTGTTGCACTTGTAGGTTGCTTTGCTTTCACCCTTCTGTCCAGTTCATCCCAAACCAGCTCGATGGGGTTTAAGTCTGGAGACTGTGCTGGCCATTCCATGATTTGAAGCCTTTATAACCTTTTACTTCTAAGAGTTGCTTATAGTTTATCTGGACAATGTCAGATATCTCAATGGAGCAGCATTACTGAACTGTCTGTGTCTCTGTTTGTTGTTGTTTAAAAATGCTGCTCTTTAGTCGACCCGACAGGCTGCGGGTTTAAAAGGCATGTCATGTGCAGACAGGCTAAAAGAATTGAATCTGTTCAGTCTTGAACAAAGAAGACTACGTGGCGACCTAATTCAAGCATTCAAAATTCTAAAAGGTATTGACAATGTTGACCCAAGGGACTTTTTCGACCTGAAAAAAGAAACAAGGACCAGGGGTCACAAATGGAGATTAGACAAAGGGGCATTCAGAACAGAAAATAGGAGGCACTTTTTTACACAGAGAATTGTGAGGGTCTGGAATCAACTCCCCAGTAACGTTGTTGAAGCTGACACCCTGGGATCCTTCAAGAAGCTGCTTGATGAGATTTTGGGATCAATAAGCTACTAACAACCAAACTAGCAAGATGGGCCGAATGGCCTCCCCTCGTTTGTAAACTTTCTTATGTTCTTATGTTCTTATGTTCTTATTTTTTATTTTTCACATACCTCTTTACAGACGCGCATACTGATAAATATTCTCCTAATCACTTGTTTTATCACCAAACTCCTCAATAATGCGATCCAAGTCATTATTTTATTGCTATAACGTCTCAAAAAGCTCTGCAAATGTCTGTAATATTCTTTGAGCGCTGAATGCGGAAGCAGCTATCTCCTTTGTTATGTGTCCGTGTTATCTCTGTGGTCCAGGGTCTATCTGTATAGCTCAGATACGCCCCCTTTTTTTTCGGCTTCATTCGGCTCCCATCGGTCTCACTTGGCCATGGGATAGGTTAGAGGTGATAAATCGGTTTTGAAATGAATCTATGTCAATGCATAGTCTATTGAAAATTAAGGAAGACCTGCCAGGTAGAATAATCGCTGAATTAAACTGATGCAATATAAACCATACATTTACACATATATATATATATATATATATATATATTTTTTTTAATCGCTTTAGGAGGATGTCCTTGCATACACAAGTGGGTTTACAGAGACAACCTCCTGCTGCAAATAAAAAAAAAAACCTTAACAATAATTAAAATAGGCTTGGTAACATTACTTCCATCTCATCTGATACTGTATAAACTATCTGATACAAGGAAAATTCTGATGGGTGATCACTTGGGTGATCAGGATCTACTTAATAGTGCCAATCTGTGACTGCAACTGGAGTTGTGTTCCGAGCTGAAGGAGAGGGCACTAACGGCAATCAAGGTCAACTACCTCATGGTAGAGCCTTTATCGAGAGAGAACTATCGCAATTAGGACTTTAAAAGCTAGATTTACCTTGAACATGTAATAATTCATTGGGTACCCTTCCGCTGAGAAAAAGTTTTAGGACAATCGTCCTGAAAATTTTAATGTTAACTTACATAATGAGAAAAACAGGACAGTTCTTCCCAACACTGTTGCAGAAGTTCCCACAAATGTGTTGCACTTGTAGGTTGCTTTGCTTTCACCCTTTTGTCCAGTTCATCCCAGACCAGCTCGATGGGGTTTAAGTCTGGAGACAGTGCTGGCCATTCCATGATTTGAAGCCTTTATAACCTTTTACTTCTAAGAGTTGCTTATAGTTTATCTGGACAATGTCAGATATCTCAATGGAGCAGCATTACTGAACTGTCTGTGTCTCTGTTTGTTGTTGTTTAAAAATGCTGCTCTTTAGTCGACCCGACAGGCTGCGGGTTTAAAAGGCATGTCATGTGCAGACAGGCTAAAAGAATTGAATCTGTTCAGTCTTGAACAAAGAAGACTACGTGGCGACCTAATTCAAGCATTCAAAATTCTAAAAGGTATTGGCAATGTTGACCCAAGGGACTTTTTCGACCGGAAAAAAGAAACAAGGACCAGGGGTCACAAATGGAGATTAGACAAAGGGGCATTCAGAACAGAAAATAGGAGGCACTTTTTTACACAGAGAATTGTGTGGGTCTGGAACCAACTCCCTAGTAATGTTGCTGAAGCAGACACCCTGCAATCTTTCAAGAAGCTGCTTGACGAGATTCTGGGAACAATAAGCTACTAACAACCAAACGAGCAAGACGGGCCGAATGGCCTCCTCTCGTTTGTAAACTTTATGTTCTTGTGATTGGTGGACAGTTGAGGGTACTGTAGTTGCAAAGTATTGACTGGCTGGTTCTGGTGGATAATACAACAAATCTGGACCAACTGTTATAATACACAACTAAATTAGCCATGCATGAGTCAGGAAATAGATGACCTTTAAGGGTAATACTGCTCAGCTATGTTCCAGGACAACACCGATGGAATCACTAATTCACCTACAGAACTTTTACCATTTCCTTCAGTTGAATAAACAATGGGCTCGGTTACCTTATGGAGGTGTTTTCTCTGAGCCAAGTAAAAAGTAATCAAAAACAAACGCTCATTTTGAAAAACAAATGTCCAATAAGGTTAATTTAATTTAAAGTGCACCATGTTGTTTAATAGGTATTAATATATTATATATATATATATATATATATATATATATATATATATATATATATATATATATATATATATATATATATATATATATATATATATATATACACACACACACACACACACACACACACACATTATGTCCTTTAGAATACATTACAACTAAAATCAAAAAGCATCACTATGCATGGTCACAAACCTGCCAATGTGATGCTTAATACAGCATTCAAAACCAGGTCAGCATTTCACTTTTAGTTCATTCACACCAATATCAAATGGGTAAAGTGTTTAATGCACTGTATAGCTCAAGGGTGAATGTGTCTCATTAGCTGCTGCTTGGATACAACAGTATTACCTTTCTGAGATATTATACTGTTTATTGGAAACTAATTATTTGACTGCTTCATCAAATGTGTCTAACCAGTACTGTAAATGGCAACAGTTTCCACTCAACCGCTACAGTCAAAGGCAACATTAGGAAATCTTATTCCAAACGATTTCATATAAAATGAATTGAGGTCAATATAGTTTAGGTATATCATCTTCAAGCATCAGCATTGTAGTAAAAACAGCCAATAATAATTTAAAGCAGAAAAAAGAAATACATGGCTTGGTTTTGATGAGGGTCTCAACGTTAAGCCACTGTGTATACTCAAACAAGAGATTGCACTACACCAGTGGTGGCCAAAGCACCAAGTATCGAGATCCATTTTGGTGGCTCTCAATGGGCTCTGCGATCCACCAGCAATAAAGTGAACAAGAGTGCAATAAAATAAAACCCTTTTGATCAATTGGGATTATCTGGTTTTAAGCTAGTGGTGACCAATATGATAAGGTAGCAATGGAGGGAAAAAAAACAAAAAACACAGAAACATCAACTAAGAAAGGATGAAAAATGCTGAAAGCTGCTGTGTATTTTGTGATATTTTTGTACAATTGCCTACAGTTTAGTGTGAACTTTGCATGCTTTGGATTTGACCATTTTTACAGCTCAGGCTCAAAAAATGTTACAGCACAACAAAGCTGAGCCTCGAGAATTTGATCAGAAAGCTTTCCGCGCTTTTTAGACTGCAGGTCAGTCAGTTCTGAAAACGTTGTCTCCCATAGGCATGTGGAACCAAAAATAACGGCAAATTCCATCTCCCATCTTTCCCTGCTCTTTAAGCCCGATATCTGCTATTAGTTGCTGTTACTGTTTCACATATTATGTTACTATCATATATTACGCCCTTTCCACTGTATTTAGTGTACTATTTTATGTATTATTCTACTATCATGTATTATGTACTTTACACTATTTTATGTATTATGCATTTTTTGTATTTATTTTTTAATATATAACTGTTTACCACGTATTATGCATTTCTCTGTATTTGAAGTATTATGGATTACTGATTTTACTGCATCTTGTAAAGAGCTTTGCGATGGTGGTCCACTATGATAGGTGCTATATAAAATAAAGACCGATTGATTTTGTTAATGTTACGCTTTGGCGTCGGCTTCTCCTTCTTTGAAACTGGGATATTTTCATCCAAAATCAGTACTACTGGAAGGCACAGAAGACTCTAACCCATCTTTTGTAACTCTAAATACAAAGCAGGCCATTGAAACCACTTAACACAAACTCGCAACTGTAGTACACTATTAACCAAAGCATTGAGGAAGCTTGTTGCTTGGGTTACTGAGGTATGGAAGTCAAAGTACAGTTATTAGCACCATCTGCTGTTTGGAATTAATGTAATTTTTCTTTGTATATATTCTTTGTCAAGAATTATATTTTTTAAGTGTGAAATCAACCCTGTTAAAGCTTCTATACTTGTGTTACTAGATGTTCAGATTTGCCCCGATCCACCAAAAATCTCTCCACTAGAAGATCAAGATCCACGTACTGGCCACCACTGCACTACACCAACTACAGTAAAAAGTACTTATGGAAATGTGGTTTGCTCAACCTGCAGAATTTTTTAAGAGGAACTGACATTAAGAAAGTTATAATGTTTTTTTTTTTTTTTTTGATCTGGTAAAGCATTTTGAAAAGCCCAGCTTCTCATCAATGTTGCCAAAACTTGGCTTCTATTTCCTGATTCTGAAAAGTGCTGCAGATACAATGAGGCCAAAGTAAGTACACATGCAAAGTGATTTGCAGCTGCAAAACACCCATATTGCTGCCAAAAAAAGTGTTTAGCTGGTGAAAAGTGGGACTTTAGCGGTCACTAAAAAAAAAGTGGTGTATGTAAAGAATGGTTTTCACCTGCCGTTCTGCACCCGATATCAAATTAGCTCTTTGCCATCATTGATCCATTTAAATGATACTGAAAATGTATTCAAACAAAGAACAGAGCACGGAATTGGACGGAATCTGGAATACTAAGAGTTTGCAAACATTATAATGAGATGTAAGGATTTTGCCTTCCACTTGGGCAATTGCTCACCCTCCAAAGACTTTGCACCTCCTCTGACAAGGACAGACAGGAAAGCCATTGGATGAAGTGCAAGATGGGGAAGATCCCGCATATTCAAACCCAGGGTCACTTTATTTGGGATGGATTGTCCTCTCCGCTTGCCTCTCCAGTGGTGTCAGCTGGGATGTGGATAGCTTCCTGTTCCTGCTGCACGCCTGTGCTACCTTGTGAGTTTCGTTTTTCTGTTCGCCGCCGCAGGTCCTGCCTCCTTTTCATCAATGACAGCATTGACTTTCTCCACTAGAGAAGTCCATATTACCTCTTTGGTAGCATAACTGATGTTGGCCGAGGCTTTTCCAAATAACTAAATTTCATGCTGAGCGAATGACTCTCAGTTACTCCTCAGAAAACATCATTTTTCTTCTGTGCCCTTCCTCTGGCATTTTGTTTTGCTTTGTTTGATTTTCCTGCTCTGCAAATCCCATACAGCACCTACTGCAATCTACTTCTAACTCACCTCTGGGTTGTAAGTGTGGCCGCTACATAGCCCGATGCCCAGGCGGCACTCACTGTGACCCTCATTATCATGATTGCAGAGGTTTGCACAATTGCGCCTATCCTTAGTCCCTATATCTCTATGGTTGCCAGTCAGTATGGCCCCTTGACCAGATTCTGTCAGTTATTCCTAACTCATCTGAGAAGTACAACGCAAACTGGGCAGCAAATTTGATTTTCATTAAGTATTACTCTACTGTAATACTGCAGGAAAAATTGCAACACAGCTTATATAGGTCTAGTGTATTACACAACACATGACTACAAACATTTCCATACATGCCGTTTAGGGGAATTTGACTTCCATTTTCAAATGCTTTAGTCATGCATTGTACTTGATTATACATGTAGACTACTGTATTTATTAATGTCTTTTTTAATTTACTTTGTGCACTGTGCATTTATTTATTAAAAAAAAAAATAAATAAATAAAATAAAAATATCAAAACAGCCAAGTAGTCTTTATATATAATGTGTGCTTTTGTACCATTCTTGGCACTATGAATATATTCCTTTGTATGTGTTAAGACCATTTGGCCCATTCCAGAAACAATGTAGGCCTAACTATTTGCTATACCTGATCCAGGCACATGTTTTAAACAAAAAGCTGAAGTGGAGACAGGGCCTTACTTCTCTTTTCTCGTGTGCATTTTTTAAACCAAAAATGCACAACATATGGGTAAAAAAAAAGGACCGACTGAGAAAAGCACACACACAACATGATATTATTTTTGTTTAACATCTGGTAGCCGATTGAATTGTACTGCACAGTATTGCCGAGTGACTTTTTTTTTTTTTCTTGCACCTGATGTTATTACAGTACTTTTCCCTTGTGAAGACGTGCAATTGCTCTTGCTACCTAAAACCAACACTGTATCTGTCCTTCTACAGTATCTATGTATATCAGTAGACAGTGTAGGAATATTACAAAAATGATGATTATTAAATTAGCCATCAAACTCACCTAAAACAAAAAAGAACACAAATTTTCAAGTCCTGATGATTCAATAGGTGTTTAAATAGCAGTTTTAAGTCATGTCGTCATAATTTTGCATATTAAAGATTGTGTAACAATATATTGGTGACAGACGAACTATTAAAAAAAAAAAAATAATCCTGAGAACATTTTGCAATATTGCTCTTATATGGAAGGCTGGACCCTGCAACACACGTCATTATTACGCAAAGGCATGACTGATTTTGCTGTATGCCCATCCCTGCAATGTTTCAATGTGCTAGGAATGCAGCAGCTACTGTACAGTATAGTAGCAAAATAATGATTCCAGATGTAAAAAGGCAATACAACATGCTATGCTACAATGAAAAAAGAAAGAACACAGCTACATTGTGGTAATCTCTTTGCAATGTGGGCTCAGCAACTGCTTTTAGGAATGGATTTCATTGAGACTAAAGGTGGTTTGCAGTCACAGGCTAAACCCCAGCTATGTACAGCTTGCCTGCCCGCTGCCTGCCTGCTTTTAACACATCTTATTACATTTTTTTGGTTATTTATTTTTTAAATCACTTTCATTTGCCACTGCTGTTTAGTAAAGAAAGTTACAGAGCTCCTTCAAAAGAGATCCAGCTTTGGGCAAAAATAAATAAATCTGTGTAATGCAAGCGGACATAATAAATCCATCATTAATGTTAGACTGAAAAATGTGTTTGTATTGTATGACAATCTAAACATACTACACTAGTGGTTCTATAAGGTTACTGGCTACTGAGGCTAGTGTAGATCTAGCAATGGGCCGAGTTCAAACTAACTGTACTGTGTTTCAGTATTTATTCCACTTTCGTACAGCAGCCCCTAAAAAGAATAGTAAAGCATTTCATTCGTATTTGTAGAAGCTTTAAGTCCAATTCGCAAAAGTGCCTTCACTGGCCACAACATGGTATTTCATTTTGAATTTACAGATTTTCGTTAATGAAAAGTAATCCATGTCTGGGAGGTTACTAGATGTCCTCTGCTTTTGAACAACTCTGAGGACACCTGATTTTAGTCCTGTGAGAATCACGTTTTAGAATTCATGGTTGCCAAGAAAAGTAGATTAGTTGTTAATAATACAGTCTTTCTGGAACACTATAAATACCCCAGACATTTGTTTACAGTTAAAGTTAGACAAAACAGAGTGATGTCTGCTGTACATCTGCAAGTACAAGCAGATCTGTGAGGAAGTGGGCATTTGGTTTCATGTCATTACTGAGATCTTCTTCCTATGAACATGAATTAAGGAGAGGGCAGTGCAATGCAATGCAATGACTCTTATTACCTTGCTTAACCAACTCTGTTTTTGTTCTTGAGCTAAAATGTATTATTACCCTGCCACCCCCCACCTCCGGCAAGCACACATTCAGTGGTATTGGGGGAAAAAAAACAAGAAAAAAAAAACAAAACAACAATACACTGGCTTTGAAAAGGAAAATGATTTTAGTATATAACAGCTGAGGAGCAACTGTTGCCAATGTCCCAATTACACAAGACTACTCTCTAATGGGCATTAAGAAACTGCTTTAGTGTGTTATTTTTTTGAGGCTTATTATTAAGAATCTCCTAAGGGGTTTCTGAACTAGGTATGTAGATGATAGTGCTGCACAAACATATTACCGTATTACTTCAATTTGGCGCAGTGGTGTTTATTTTAAATTGATCAAAATGACTGCGGCCCTTAAACAAGGGCTGCGATTATATGAGGGCAGCCTTTATTAATAATACCATGCTTTACAAATGCTGCAATTTTATTATATGACTTAAGGCATTTAAGAAGTGGCGCGTGAGAGGCTCCAATCTGCAGCACTATACTCTTGTGTGTTTTGGGGTCTTGAATGTAGTACATGTAGAGTTGGGAGGTCAGGGAGTACTGTACCAATGAATCAGGAGTGTGTATTGGTTGTTAAGGTGCGGGATAATGCTGGTGTCGCAGTTCAGTCCAAGAATGTGACGTAGATGTTTTTCTGCACCAAAAATTACCTCAGAATATATCCTAGGATATAGGATATATTGAGTTTCTGTAAAAACTCAATATATCCTACTATTGTTTGTTTGTAATGTCTCTGCAAGAGAAATTGAAAACTTCAATCTTCTCATAGATAGTAAGCACATTGTTTTTATTTGTAGGGGATTGAAGGCTTGAAGGATCAGAAGGACTGCTGTTCTGTACGTAGTTTATCTTGCATTTTCTTTCAGAACTGTACCATAAAAAAAAAAAAAAAAGTGCTTACTATGTGTGTGTGCATTAGTTTGTAATGTACGTGCTAGATTGAGGCTCCAGTTTTTTCAAGGGCATTACATATACATAGTCAATGGTGCACGCTTATTTGTTTACTGTGTGTGTTTTCAGTAGGTTGGAGAAAAAAATACCTTAATGTTTCTTTATTGATAGGGGCGTTTATTCGAGGGCAGCCTCTATTATAAAGCTGATATATGACTTGCGGTGTCAGTACTACGGCGTCTTTAATTCGAGGGCGGTGCTAAATTGAAGTAATACTGTATTTGATGATCTGAATCAAGCTCTCCACAGAAATCAGGTTAGCGTCACTGGGGCTAATTGGGCCATTTGAAAGTTACCATTCCAAATTAATCAAGTGAAGAAAAAGCTGCTTGGATTTATGACAAGATGCTTTTCTTGCACACTGAAGAACAGCAAATCTACACAAATCCAAGCAACTGTTTCTTCACTTGGAATGGTAAATTAGCCCAATCAACATCAATGACCCTTGAACTAAATAATCTGTTCATGCAGCACTAGTAGAAGATGTTCTTGGAGGTTCTCTCACTCTGCTTAGCATGAGAATCCAAGGTGATGGAGATGTTGCAGGTAACCATTGCACAGCACAAAGAACAACTACTCCAGTAGTCATTTCTGTCGAACAGAAACGAAATTTAATAACTTAATAAACCCTTACGACATTATTTTTGCGTCTAATTATTTAGACAAATCCTTATAGTGTAAAAGTTAAAAAACAGAACTGTATGGTGAAGTGACTCAAATATTCAATCCTATTTAAAAGTGCAGTGGCACCTAAAACACTATTAATTTGCAATCGATACAAAATAACTGGGTGGGATATTTGTTCTTCACTCTATTCCATTTTGACATGAAATCTTTTTTATTGGCAAGGACATGAGTATGAAATGTATTAAGGGGCGAGAAAGCAATTAAATTACATGGGACTAATTTTAGAGCCCCTTAGAAGTGCAGTAGGTTGTACAGTATGCAGGAAAAGAGAGAATGAGGAACAAAACACCTTGACACTGTAGCAGTGGTGCTTATCCCTTTTAGCTCAAAATCATAAACTAAGCAAGGAAGACAAATGTTTTTGGCTTGTGCCTTCCTCAGCCGAGGCACAAGCTGAAATATTTGTCTACTTGACACAGATTTGGTGTTTTTAAGTTATGGATGAAGCTTTGTCACAGACAGGATTATTGATAATCATATTTTCAATACAATGAATAAAAAATCAGGACACAAAACATTATCATTAGTATTACAAGTTCCAACCCTAGTCAGTACTGTAGCATCCAAGACAGTGTTGTAGGACATTTATTGGGTTGTGGAACACTCTCCCTCTTGGCCAGCACTAAACCAATACAGAAGCTTTGCAGATGGCATCTTTACATCATAACAGAATAGGCCATGGCAACAAGAATGCTCAGGGATTATTTGAAGCCAAACTGGGACAGTCCACAGATTAAAATAGAATACAAGCTGCACTAAACATTGTCACCATCAACAGTACTGCATACTGTAGTACAGTACAGAGGCTACAACTAGAAACCTTTGTGAAACACTAAATACGGTAGCAGCTGTGAAATGTCCTTTTGTCTCACACTTGCTTAAAATGCCCCTGTAATTCATAAGGGATTTTGTAATGCTTCAATTGAGAATACTGCAAATCAACAAGTAGGCCTACAATTCAACATTTTATTTTTTTCTTAATGGTCAAAGCACAGAATGGGTCAGGGAGTGGCAACTGGTTTCAGATCCAAACCTAGACATTTGCTTTGGCCATCCAGTAATAATTCACATTTTCCCTACTTTACAGCAACTATCTTTAAAGGGTACATAAGGGCCTTTTCAATTTATTGTGTTACATTTTCCCATGTGTTGCTAACCACTGTTTACGTAAGGTGTGTGTATTGTTTAAATGTATTTATTCTTTTTACATTTTGACCACTTTTTTAAACTTTTAAGTTGCATTTTCTGCCTAAAGATGGCTTCCCATGTAGCCACATGGACCGGTCTGAACTACATTTCCCATCATCCTCCTGCTCACATATGTAACTGAGATGGATTTACCAGTGAGCAGGAGGGTGGTAAATGTTGTTCTGAGAGGTCCATGCTGGGACATGGAAAGCCATCTTGAGGCAGGGAATGCAATCTAAAAGTTTATAAAAAAGTGGTCAAAATGTAGAAAAAAATAAAATTGAAACACACACCTTACGTAAGCAGTTGTACCAACACGTGGGTACATGTAACACAATAAAATAAAAAAGGTCCTTAGGTACCCTTTAAGCTCAATTCACCTGTTTTCGAATACTGCATGCTCCTGTTTCATCATTCAAAATTGCCATGAGACTCTGAACCCTTTCTCTCCCTCACTCTGAACTGTGTTGGTGCCAGCTGCTCTGTAGTATAGTACGCAGTAGGTCAAAGGGTCACAGCATCTCGGCAGGTGAAGCCAAGGGAGTTAGAAGGTCACAGCATCACCAGACTTATAAGGAAACCAAAGAATAAAATAAAATAAAAATTGGGGATCATGGATACAATTCAACAACATACACAGCATACACAAGAACACATTAGGCATTTAGGGCTATTTACACATTCAATATTTTACTCTGTATGTGAGCAATATCGGCTGAAATACTGTACAAGTACTGGCACATCTCAGACTACAGTGGCAAACAGTACATACATTTATTCATTTTAACTTTTTTGAGGGGATCTGTACTGCAACAAAACCCATACCACTATATTGAGTTAGTGTACTATATATATGGGTAGGAGGAATATACAAACACTATTGTATAAATAAAAATACAGTTTACAATGTAACCTTTCTTTTTGTCTTCAAAAACAGAAAGGAAAAACTAATAGTGGTGAGGTTTTTATGGATCAACTGTTCTCACTTTCAAAGATCACCAAATGCTAATTTCTACCATTAAGATGTACACAGTATAGCACAATCTGGTGTGATGCTTCATTTAAAAAAATGAAGGGCTTGGAAGAACAAAGACCTAACAGGGGGCTACTGCTATACAGTGAAGCTGCTGCAGGAGCCTTTGTTCACCTAGACCACAGCACACCACTGGAGATCATTAGAACTGGCATGGCTCCTATACTGAAAACCAGGCACTATTGTACTTAAGAGAGCTCAGCACTTCGGCTCAGAGCCAGACACCAGTTTCCTGTGTTGTGTGAATTGAGGAAGCTCTACAGCTTCCTTTATAACTTACTTCCACTTGTAAAACCAGTGTAAAACCAAATAAACAGCAGACCTGGCAGACCTCATTAATCCAGCACTCCTCTAGGAAAAGCAGCTACTGTTACAGTACGAGAGACAGAGACAAAGATTGAGACAGATAGACAGAGAGCATTAAATGTTTAGAAGTTTGTTTTTCAATTAACAGGAGAAACTAGGTTAGAATAATGAATAAAAGGATCAATAGAGGTTGACATAGTAAGGCTGAAACAAGTAAGAGTACATGTTTTAATATTTTCAAAGTACTCAAATATTGTGCTATAGTCTGTTCTGTGTTAAGATGCTACGAGTTCAGGAGCAGCATGTATTACATGTCACTATTGGACAGAGGCAAGTGCATGTAGTGAACCAAGTTTTCAATACACAATTCCTGTACACAATACCTAGAAGGTGCTTGCAGTAACTGTTACTGTATACAGACACTTGCCCAAGGTGAAAGGTGCTGCTCTTGAAATCAGTCAAAGCACTGGGCAAAGCACACTGTTGTGAGTGTGGTGGCTCACGGTATAAAGAGCAATCTTATAACTTATGTTTGTTGTTGCAAATTTTTAGTTATTTCAACACTGTACAATTATATATTTTTTGTTAATGTACAACCATTGTTTGCTTGAGGTTTTCCCAATTCTTTTCATACAGTTCATCATCTGCATTTCTTTGACCTTTTGTATTGTATAAGGTACCAGTGCAGGGCCAGAAAGTGGAACACTCAATGTGGTATGCGTACCCAAACTTGACCTGTGTAACAACAGAAAATGATATGCTGTCAATGCTGTGATCGACTACTGCACAAAATCACAGACTATGCAAACTGAACCAGTACCCAGAGCGGGAAATGTAGCAAAATCACTTCGAAATAAACCAACACCTTCACAAATTAGTACATTAAATGACCAATTGAAATATTTTAAGTGACCACTGTAAAAAGTATATTTAAGTCGTTTCAATGATCAACTTGAATATATTACAGTTACTTACCCAGTAGCCGATACTGCAGGATAATTCTACGGTATGTATGGATTTATATGAATCACATAAAGATTATTTTTCCACAAGGGAAGAAACTGTCCCCTAAGAGCTTTAATCCCCCACCTTCAGAAGGTTGAGCCTGTGCTTGCCAGTCTATATTTTTTTTTTCTTAAGTGGAATGATAAGAATCTGAAATATTCCTTATCCAAATCAAATTCCCACCCAAATATAAACCATGAAAGCAGGATGTGCTTCAGCAGCAGAAGGTTACACCACCCCCTCTCCCTCCTGTTTTAATGTACCATTAAGGATTTAAAACATCAATAACTGTCCCAGCAGTGCCTCCTGAACAGCCAGCAAAGGGAATCCTGGAAAGAGCTTTGCTTCCAGACTTGGCTCAGAAAAAAAAAAGTGACTTAAAACTTATCTGATGCAAAATTCAATATACACTGCATTTTTTTAATGCTAACATTACTGGTTTTCAAATCTGTACTTTTCAAAATGTATTTATCTGATTATTTGAATTTATCAGAAGCAGCAGAATGCTACAGTACCTATACTGTCCACATCTGTACAACATCTGTGTGTTCAGGAAATAGATGAATTTTACCATTTGATTGGTTACAGGTTACAGTACATCCAAATCACTAAAAACAAGTCTGTGCTGTACCTCGTACTGTACTTGCAGCATCACGACCACCCTCTTTTTGTGTTGGTACGGTACACTTCCTTTGGGGTTAGACAACACTTAAAGTTCTTACTTAAAGTTATTAACTAAACTTTCTCCCAAGTAAATGTAGTTACTGTATATTATTTCTCCCCCACCCCCCCCAAATCTCTTTATGAACAAATATGTGACAAGTAGGTTGTTTACAGGGAGAGGAAGGAACAAAACATCCCTGTAGGTGTGCCGTGTGTCCTTTGGAGAAGATTACTAACTGCCCGTACAGAGGAGAGATTAAGTATATTATAACTCACAGCCAAGACTCAATAAAACAGCACCTGTTTGTCTGCACTACAGTATGTCTGTGTGGTGACCGCTCCACTCTGCTGCACTGAGGGCACAGAATAGCAGCTGGAGTCTTTACCAAGCTTAAAGAGGCAGACACCGAATCTAAAAATAGTTTGCAGGTTTCATGTCAATAAAAACAACCCCTCTGATCTACAATTGCATCCCTATAACCTGAACTGAGTATCTAAATCCACCCAAATCAAACATTATGTTGAGAAAATCTTTAATCCCTCGTAGCTTGCCAAAACCTACAAACTTTATTTATTTATTTTTTTTTTTAATTAAAATCAAGTGAACTTTTTACACCAAAACCTAAATATTACAAAACGTGTAATATATGTATTTTATGAAAACAAGTTGGCTGTGCCAATTTATCTGGGTTTTCCTGGTGTGGGTATTGTAAAAAAATATATATATATATATATATACCATGCAAACACATATAAAACACACACCACCATCTTTATTAAAATAATTAATTCATTCAATGACAAATCTTTAGAGGAGGAGTCTTCAAACACTGAAAAATACTTCCGTTTTGTTTCTTTTATTATTTTTACTATACAGTTTCTGTAACATTGTCGTTCTTAGAGCTACGGTCTGAAAACTGCCATGACAACATACTGTAGTTTGTGAAATTCAGAATTCAAATTTGATCATTACAGTACAAACATTGGGAGATCATCCACACACAACCACTACCACCCCTTTAGCAAATTGTAGTAGTCTGATGAGATCCAATTTACTGTAACATTGAGCTTGAAAGACTTGGAACTCGTCAGATATATAACACTGTATCACTGTTACCTCAAATAATGTCTTGGTGTTTAGAATCAGTTGGTGCATCATTTTCTGTTTCTGCCACCAGGTCTCAGTGACTTTTTAAAAACTTTCTGAAGAAGTTAAAAGCACCCCTGTGGCTCCAAAACAGCTGATCTCTTAAACATGTATTCTGCATTAGAACAGCTGCTATGCCACAGAGCAACCATTAACCTGTCCCTCTGCAACACCACCCCAGTGCATGTAAGACACAGCACCTCTGTTCTATGTGGTATTTCTCACTGATGTATTTATTACACCCAATAGGGGCAGAGTCTGTCAGGGGGTACAGTAATTGGAGACAATACAGTACAGGTTTGAGAGCTGTTTAGGAGGCCACAGGATTGCTTGTGCCTATACCTGCAATATTTCAGGCCCAATCTGTTTCTCTAGGACTAGCCCCACAATGTGTTGTTCGTGGTTTATTTTTGAACTATTTCAGCTGCAGAGAATTACTCACATGTATGCAATGAGAGTCTAAATTCCACCCCTGGGAATTACTCATTTTATAATGAACACATATCACTGAATACAGTGGTATTGTAACCTAGAGCTAAACCTACAGGGTTACACTCCCAGGTTCACAATGCAATATCCTTTCCAAACATTCCCTGAATTGCCATGGTTGCAAGAGCTCTTCTAAATGCAATTTGTGTGTCCTCTTTCTCTACAGATATTCCATTGTCAACAGATAAGTCTGTTGCCCCCTCCCCCCACTCCCTCCCAGCAAATCAATACATGAGCTGGCAATAATTGACATACAAAAAACTAAACCCTGCATGTCCAGACAAGTTCAGACTCAGCAGTGCCAAGAAGGGAATTTGCTTTTCCCAGATGCTGGGCGAGTGTGTGGAAGTGAGCAGCACACTAGCCTTTCTTAATCATTAAGCCAAGTTGAACTCAAATCATATAATTTTAAGTTAAGTTTTCCGCCAGCCGCCCCTAGAGAAGTTGAACAATGCTCTTGCTACACTCTTCTTATCAGCAATGTACTCCTCTCAGTTGGAATTTATCAGTAATGGGTAATAGTACATTTTGTTTTCTTTCATGGCGTTTCACACCACAACATTGAAGACAAAACAAGGACATGGGAAGATGTGTAATGTGTTTTTTTTTTTAAAAACACAAAAAAAAAGTAGAGCTGTCTGTCCAATTAATATACTCAACCACAGCATAAAAACAGCACTTCACAACAAGCAGACTGGAGACTTTACTATCCAGGCACCTTGACTCAAGCAAAAATGCCACCACACTGGAGGATACCCACACCAAATTACTGTATTATAAAAATACATTTGCAGTTTGTATACTGTATTAGTATACATAGTATACACAGTGACATTATTTTCTTCTGTCCATAAGTAATATTCATCTTCTTATTTGTAGGGTAAAAATAACAACAACAAAAAAGTTGACAAAATGAGGACTAATGCAATGATCATATTCTGTATTTTGTTATTTCAGATGGGTGTGTGTGCATGTTGTTTTTCAGTCAAAAGGGCTGTTTATGCGAACAGGTGAACATGTGACCTGCTTTAGTCAGGCCCAATTTTTTTTAAAAAGCGTAGTTCAGGTTACCCGACCAACACCTATTTTTTTCCAACTGGCCCTAAATATTTCTTGCTGATAACAGGTTCAACTTTTCACTATCAATCTAAAAAACTAACCACTGTGCGCAGCCACGTGTAATGAACAATATGTTCAGTTTCCTGTAAAATGTTGAGTTTTGAGCAGCATGGTTGCAGCGTATCGCCAGGTAGTTTTTTGTACTATTGTTTGAAAAATACGACCACATACCAGAAAAATAAATTATAAACCAGAGTTAAATGTAACTTTTCACACTCCATCTCCATTGTTATTTATCTTGAATAGTAGCCTATTTTATTTCTCACCAATACAATATCGTTTATTGTTCCCGATGCATTTTTTCCTTGTACTGCGTCTGCTCTGACTTAACAGTACTGAAAGTGACAAGCAGCATCGATGACTGAAATTGACTTTTTTTTTTTTTTTTTTTTTTTTTTTTAAAGAAGTTATAACATAACGTGTTGATTCAGTTATTACATTTCTAAAATAAACGAAGCAAAAATTGGTACAACAGCTGACCTTGTTGTCTTTCCTTCCAAAACTGACAAACTAAACACTATCTGATAACTCGATGAAACACAGCACACAACAGGCACTGCCTCCCTCATCAATCCTGCGTTCCTAACAAGATCTCTCGATTTGCTAAAAAGAATTCTGCAAATTTATAATTAGGGCTTCTGTTTTTCAGATTTTATTAATTGTATCTTTCAGTGCTTATTTTTAGCTGTTTTTGAGTTTTACTTAACTCTTTTTTTCAGGGGCTTTCATTTTTTATATACTGCATGAAATTAGTGTTTTTAGTTTCTTTCAAAATGCTTTTTTCTTTTTTTTTTCTGTGAATATATGTATAGTAGTAACTCGACAGTATTCCACAACGAAATCCCAATGGTCACAGACACATTCTTCTGGGGGTTTTGTGTGTAGGCATTTTTGTACATTTCACCGCAATTCTGTTTTAAATCCTCCGTATTTTAATTTAATACAGCTTTATATCCCGCTAACAAGCCTCCATCTTGATTGTAATCTCATTTTAAATCTCGCAATAGAAATATAATTATGTGCTGTCACTCAGTAGTATAGACGGGTTTAAAGTATTCAGAACGAATCAATGCTAGAGTCAGGAAGATGAGACATTGCCCAGCAGCACTGGAAAACGTATTTATTATTATTTTCGTAGTAGGTTTTATTTTTTTTTTTTAAATGGGGAAAAGGGTAAAGTCAATGTAAATAGTTTACACCATTTCCGGTGTTTATTGGCTATCCACCGATTTCATTTTTTTTTTTTTGTATCGGGGGCATTTTATCATTTCACTTAAACTTTGTTAATTTATTGTCACAAGTTATTTTCTATGCTGCGGTAATGATGCTGCTATATTTTAGTCCCAGTTGTTTCACTCTTTAGAGCTGGGGTGTCAAACTCAAGGCCCGAGGGCCGAATACGGCCCTTGGAGGTACTTTATCCAGCCCCCCTGCAAAGTTCATTCATTACAGTGTAATTTGGCCTTTTGTAAATGACTGCATGGTTAAAGTCACAGAAATAGTCTGTCCTGAGAAAAAGCGTGTTTTCCAATGTCAGCCTTTCAAGAAATAGTGGCTTAAAGGAGTGGATGAACTGGATATCTATCTTCAAGACAGCTCACTTAAAAAGCAAGCGATTTCGTAGCCTTTACTCTTGTGTTGACGAGAGCACAGAATTATTACTGATACCGCTACTTTATCTATTTTTATCCGAGGTGTTGATGCAGACTTCCCTATTACCCAAGAGCTTTTGGAGCTTTTTGGAGCTATGCACCTCACTACCACAGCAAACATATATATATATATATATATATAATATATAATATATTTCAACAGCATGAGAAGTGTGCGTGCAACATGAAATTACAGTGGGAGAAATTAGTTGGATTGACAACAACAGATGGAGCCCCTCCCATGTGTGGTGAAGAAAATGGGCTTGTTGCTTTGTTGTGCAAAAAAAAAAACAACAGGAGGTGAACTGTCCAAAGACACTTATAACATACAACTGTATTCTACACCAGGAAGGTGCTGAAAATGGATCACATAATGGTCACAGTTGTGAAAACGATACATTTCATTAGGGCGAAAGGTTTGAATCACTGGCAATTCCAAAAGTTGCTTGATGAGCTTAATGCTCTATATGGTGATTTGCCACACCACACCGAAGTTCGCTGGCTTAGCCGCGGTGCAGTACTTACAAGGTTCTTTGAATTGTGTCAAGAAATAGACATTTTCATGCACAATAAAAGGAAAGAAATTAGACAGCTTTCAGATGCAAAGTGGTTGTGTGATTTGGGATTTCTCTGCGATATACCCGAATTTCGATGTGAAACTACAAGGCTGTAAACAAGTCATAACTGAAATGTATGACGGTATTAAGGCGCTTTAACTAAAGTTACACGTGTGGGAGAAACACAAGCATCATGGAAACCTTTTCCATTTCCCAATGTGCCAAGCTGTATCCGATTCTATGGTGGATTTTACTTTTCCTGGTAGATGTGGAATTTGAGCACCGTTTTTCAGATTTTCGAAAGTAGCAAGTTTCGCAAGTTCCAGCGCCAGCTTTTTTTTAAACCCATTTAGCATAGATGTGGAAACTGCACCAGAAGACATCCAGATGGAATTTATTGAATTGCAGTGCAGTAGCGCAATTCTGTCTCGGCTGAGCAGTTTTACTTGTTCCTTCCAGCCACATTTCCACAGTTCCGCATTCAGGGTGCATGCTTCATGTCTGTTTGGCAGTACATACTTCTGCGAACACCTATTTTCACTGATAAAGATTAATAAATCCGCTCAAAGATCTCACCTGAATGACAAGCATCTACACTCCGTGTTAAAGACCGCTTCAGCACAAAACATGAATCCTGATACTGACAAGCTTGTCTCATGAAAAAGGTGCCAGATTTCTTCAGTAAATGAGAACGCACAGGGCAGCAACTAGGTAAGATAGATAACATGTGTTTTAAATTAATAAGTCATGCGTTTTCTATATCACCTATTAAAAAGCATGTGTATATGTAAAAGGTGGCCCGCGAATCAAACGTTAAATTAAGGTATGGCCCTTGGGAAAATTGCGTTTGACACCCCTGCTTTAGGACTACCTTTCTATACCACTAAACAAGGCTGGCGGAAAGTTTATTAATGAAGATGCACCTTCAAAATGAGACTGAGCCAGCGGTGAGGTGGAGAAAGGGGAGATGGTGTGGGAATGTCACAAGATGACAGTGTAACTAATGAAAGTACAACAGGGTTATTAACAATGTACTGTAAACTATCACTTGCCACTTATTATACCACACTCACACAGATTACTCGAGAAACAAATAAATAAAATAGTTGTTCCTACCTAACTACTCTTATTTTATTCTTTTTTTGCAGTGCAATCATAACCATACTTTTTTTTTTTTTTAATCTAGCCTCATCTGACAATAGTTGGCAGGCAGACAGATAGTTCCCCGATAGAAGGACCAGGGTCTGTTTACAGATGACTCACCGAAATCAGTGGGTGTCTAGACCTTAACTTGTTTAAAAACCCCTGACATCCACAGGTACTGTACAGGTGAGATCAGATAAGGACTGTGTACAGGTGAGGTTTTGTAAAGGGCTGTTACAAGAAGTGGGCTGCAATCTGCGGGAGACGCACTGTTTCTTTTCTATTGTATTTGTCTGCTGAAAGCATAAAACTGCCACCTGTTTTAACTTCACACAGCATATTTCTAGGAAGCTACGGTACACTACCCATAAGAGCTTTTCCGTGACTGAAATCAGTATATGCCATTTCACAACATGTCAACATTGAAAATAAAATATCTGTACAATACATGAAGGGTAGATCACTGATTAATTTGTACAGTGTTTATGGAGTGCTTTTTTTTTTTTTTTATTTAAAATGTGTAACTAACAATGCTGTTAGGACGGAACCTCTTTCATTTTGTTTTCATAGAAATTTGAAGAACAGAGTTCACTATTGCAAGTGTCATGACAAGTTTGCCCTACTGCACACATTTCCAGAAGTCTTATTCTACAGTAGAGTCACAGTGCTACAGATGTGCTCTCAACTTCTTTAAAGAACAACTACTGTCAGGCAGTTTTACAGCTTCCAAGCTCAGTACCAGTTGGAAATTCTCTAAACATTTACAAAGGAACACATAACTTTATTATGTCCCCTTTTTATACCATCACTCATGACGCCTAGGTTAACGAGCGCATCCGCTCCTCCAATCAGCAGTTTCCCGTCAGGGTCATCGAGTTTGTGTGCCGTAGCTCTGCTCCCTTTCTAGATGGCCGACTTCCATCTAACCCTGGGAATAAACTGTCATGCCATTTAGTCCAGGGTACTCTGTTCCTTTTACACTGCACCCTCGCAGGTTGGGAGGGTGATCGAGAACAAAGAATCATTCAATCTATGTCACTGCTGGCCATTAATGTGTCCCAGTTGTAGAACATATCAGTTTGCAAAGACCACAGAATATCAACTCATGATGTGTAAATTAAAAACACTGAATAGTTTATCATAATTCGGCACTAGCCTTGTGGAATTATTTTACACAAAGGACATGTTTTCCCCACCCTTGCTTTGACACAACTATTATTAATACAACTCTATACTTCAACTCAAGTATTCAAACTATTTTTCAGATAATTGTAAAGAATAATAAAGGTGAAATGAGTTTTTGTGGTATTGGCAAGCACATAGAAGGCACAGAAATTTGAAAAACAAACCTTTGTTTCAAAGATGTACATGTGCAGTATAGCCACTATTTTTAGTGCACCCATTATCTTGCACTTGAGAGAAGCACATTACAGTACCTTTCTATAATACTGTACTTCTTAATCATTGCAAACAGTCTATTGAACAATAACATTTTAAAAAATCAGGACTGACCATATAATGAACTATAAATGAAGTAATTTTATAATTTTGGGAGGAGAGACTTGTCTTCATTGTAGGTGAAATGCAAGTGTTGCTTCTCATGCCTTAAGAACTGCAGACGTGGCTCTTGCTTGTTTTGTCCAGATATCTGACTTTCTAGAGATGTGTGTTACATCTGTAAGCTTTCTTTAAAAACTACCATGCAAATCATTGTGAGAAGTGCAATAGTCAGATCAATACACTACAGTAAAAGGGCAAGTCAAGAAAACATCAAAACCATTCAACACTAAAAAAGGGTTACAGCTAAAACTTTGGAATTGGGTCCTTCAGAAATCATGAACACGACAAATGTGGAAAGACAAGCAAATATATGTTAACCTATAGGTATGGTTCTGGGGGTGGTAGTAGGCCCATGCACCCTATCATCTTCTTCCACCAATTAAATCTATTATATTTAAACCTTAGCCACCTTCACCTAGTTGTCTTGTTTTTCCATTTCCTCCTCCTCCTTCCTCTTTCTCTGGAATCTCAAACTTCCTTTGCATCGGTCTCCTCTGGGGGGTTAGTGATTCCACTTTCTCCAACCCTTTGTTAAGCGTTGCTTCATTTACCTCATAGAGGAGGCTTCTCTGCGAGTCAGAGGGGACCCCCGGCTAAACCCCTCCTTTAGCATGCATGATCCCTCGTCTTCTTCTCTATCAGGTTCTGATGCCTCTATATGTCAGAGCCCCAAGCGGTGGATCCCCTCTTGTTTGTCGGGTCTTCTCAAAGACGGTGACCCCTCTCCTGTTTGTCGAGTCTCCTCAGCGACGGAACCCCCCTTATATTATGTTGGACTTTTGAAGAGGTGGAACACCCCGCTCTGTGTTCTAACATCTACTAACTTTGTTTTCTTTCCGATTCATGAGCTTCTTTGTATGTCCGGTAACCTCAAAGACAGTGCCCCCCCGCCCCCCCCGTACAGTACAAGAACCTGTAGAAGATGAAGACTTTGATATGGAAACAACATCGCCACCCCAGACAAAAAAGAAAAAACAAAGTTCACAAGCTTCAGATAAAAGTGGCGAAGTTTCAGCCTTACTGGAAAACGGTGTTTCCAAGGGTTGTCTATTATGCCGAAAGTTCACGTATGACCTGGTAGTTATTGCACTGCCGCAAATAAACGTAATGCCTTTCCAAAAGGCTGCTGAGATTTCCTGAAGGATCATTTGACGAAACACAGCCATACAAAAGATCACATCGTTACAACAGAAGCAACAGCAATGAAACCGTGCACAGAGTGAACCATCACTAACATTTAGCAAGGACGCAGAAGCAGCGATGTCAGCTATGCGTACTGCATATTACTGTGCAAGAAGAACAGACAAGATTCAGACTTCAAGGATCTAATTATGTTCCAGCGAAATCAGGTTTAAAAAAAAAAAAAAGACAATTTATGTATATTAATATCTAGCTTATGTTTATGGATTACAACCAACACGATAAAACGTGTTACTACTAGAAGTAGCTATACTCACTACTACGCAAATACAGCTCTCAGAGCTGTGACTATATTGGACCGTGCACGAGGGAAGGTAGCAGCAGGGCTAGTAGGTGACGTAATCACATACAAAGACATTAGCCTGATATACACTCCTTGCAAAGGAGCTGGTTCTTTTGTACAGCTGTATCGGTGCTATGCTTTGATGAGAGGTCCCGGGTTCGCACCCGCCCTCCGCCTGTGTGTGGACTGCCTAGCCCCGTGTGATACGCCTGCCTGTGGGAACAAAATTAATCAACTGCCTGCTCAAATGAAAAAACACTAATGATATACACAAAATGCTTGAAAAATGGCAATCCATCTGTGAATTTCTTGTGTGTGTGCAATCTTGAAGGTGATGGAACAGCTGAACATATATACAATAAAATTGTTGAAGTGTTTCAGGAGTATAATCTTGAATTAAAGAAATGTGTGTCTGCAGCCACCGATGGTGCATCAGTGATGACAGGTAGATTGGGAGGTGGTGTTCAAAATCATTGTTGCCATGCATAGCTGTATGTCAAGCTAGTCATAATGTAGGTTATCTCAACACATTTCAAGAGGTGTTAGAATCAATATATATAAATACTACAGCAATAGTCCAAAGAGAAACTCTGAGAAATGTGCAGCTTGTTTTAGCCAGATTAAATTCAAAGAGGTGTGTGAAACCCGACAGCTAAGCTTTGAGGGCTCAGTGCAGACTGTACTGGAAAACCTGAGACTCCCCCATGGCAGCATTGCTAGAAGATAAGCAGCAAACTGGTAATGCACTTGCAAGTGGGCTTCTGAAGTTAGTTGGAACATACCAATTTCTTGCTGTTCTTCATTTCATGGCTGATGTTATGGGTGTGGTTGAAATCTTGTGTCACACATTCCAAAAACAAGTCATATACTTTAGCTATGTTAGTATGGCCTTGTCATCTACATTATCAGCTTTAGAATAATTAAAAATATAGCATCAGGGAAAAACTTAAAGAACTTCGAATCCACTGTCAAGAACAGAGGGCTAAGTTTTCAAAACTCAAAACACAAACGCTTCGAATGTCGTGAAATCTCTGCGTTTTCAGTATTAGACCAAGGACACTTACCAGCACAAACATCAAGTAATTTTCCCTCCTATTGGAAAACTGAACTTGTAAATATTTGTGCTGCTTTTTCAAAGCAATGGTTTGATCCTGTGACTGAAATGGATGCACTGTGAAAGGAAACTACTGAAACCAAAACTAAGTGATAATTTCAGAACATCTTTGTAGCAACATGGTCAAAACTGTTGGCCAATGATAATTTTAAAACTAGCTTTCTGAGCATAACAAAAATTGCTTCTATTGTAAGTGTAGTACCAATGTCAGCAGTTGCCTGTGAGCGTGGTTTTAGCTGCTACAATGTAATCAAGTCAGACCTACGAAACCAACTTAAAGTGATCCGTGTGAACCTGCTAATGCAAATGTCTTGTCAGCTCAAACACACAATTTTGAAAAGGCTTTCAGATATTGGTGCATTGATAAAAAACACAGAATTGTAGTGTGAATTTATAGCAGAGGTGTTGAAAATGTTGTTGTTAAGTGTTTCTTGGAAAAGTAAAGCATACATATTGTGCCAAACACTAAATACAGTATTATTAACAAAAACATATAGTTAAATAACATTCTAACAATGTGTGTGTGTGTATATATGTATTTATTTATTTTAATTTTTTTTTTACTGTAAAGATACATGAAAGTACCAGTACTCAGAAAACAAGTACATGTTGAACGTTAGCGTATACCATAGACTGGTAGATTTTAGTTAAGGCATTGTAGCAAAACTTTTAAATATTGTACTTTAATTTAGAAAAGGGAAATCTGAAATGAATGGAAAGAAATTCGTAGGATATGAAATATTGGATTTTTTTTTTTTTTTTGCCGTATAATATGGTGTAAAATAATTGCAAAAGCTGCAAAAAAGAATATATACAAAATAAATTCTGTTATGAGTAATTCATAATGTGTTTTTGTGTCTGTGTATATATGTCGCATTTTAGAGCAAATTAAATACGGTGCTTAAGTTTTAAAGTTCTGAAAGTTTACAGCTGGAAATGACCAATTTATTGAAATATACTGTAGAGCAATATAAAATGGTTTAATTAACTAATTGTTTTGATCAATACAGTGATTTAAGGTATAGCTAGAATAAAAACAGGATTCACAACACCCTTGAGGAATTGAGCTGTGCACCAGTAGTGACTACTGGATATCCTGAGTGACTAATGTTTTTATCAAGGACTAGTTACTAGTGGCTACTAAAATCTAAAAACCAGGCAAAACACTGAATCTCAATAACTACTGTACAATCTTTAATGGCAATGGGGTACAGTAGGCATTTTAAAAAGCCTTCTATTTTAACTGCAATGTTACTTTGAACTACTGTACAACCATGTGTGTGTTAAAACAAGGTTATTTATCAGCTCAGCGCATTTTTTTATTTTTATTTAGGTAGTCGCTGTATCAGGACGCATTGGGAACAGTAAAAATATCCCGAATAAGTGGCTTCCTCAATTAAATGAGAAATGAGACGACCTTAGGTCATACTTGTCTGATAAAAAATACTGGAATAATACTCGAATTACATCACATTATGATTAAATAAATACATTTAAAATACGAGTCAATTGTTTATTTGTTTTTTTTTTATTCCTAAACAAAATGAAACTTTTTTTTATATCTACATTAAATAAAAAAGAATGAAACCCCATCTTATCACAAGACGATGCACCTGCGATGTTGATATGCCAACTTTCTTTGCCACAGCATCCAGAGACTCCAGCTCCTTCAAGAGTTCAACGTGGTTTACGCAAGTCACAGTGCAATCACATACTCACTGCACTGTGCTACGTGAACCTGTCTTGCTCTGAAAGCAATCTCCATTCATCATTTGAAAATACTGTATCTCAATTAAATGAAGTGATGTCCCAATTAAAACATCACAAATACCATTGGGAAGAACCATCTCCCAGAGTTGTATCCCATTTAAGCATAAATCCTGATTAAGCAGTGCCGACTATCACACTGACAGCAAATTAATTACTACTAATATTTTAACATTACATTTTTACTCTGTAAACATGTTAAAACTTCAATATACAGCCATACAGATAAATAAAATAAAGAAATTGATTAAGAAGTTATAAAACCGTGACAAATTATAGGCACCTTTTTTTAAGCAGTTGCCTTCGACGATCGTTCCAGTTGGATTTGTAGCTGGACTGCGGTGTTCACGCTGCAACCTGTGTAACACAGTCATTAAAAATTTCTTAATCTTACTGCAATTGGCTGCAAAGACAACAGAGTTAGTAGGATAATGTTTGTTGGGTTGGTTTTTCTTGTGTAAAGTTTCCTAGTAACTGAAGACATTATATTCTGGGAGACGTAGTTGTTAGTGGAAGTTTTAGGGGAGGCAGACAAGCTGTTCAGCAAAATTGCTATGCGTATTTCTACGCATTACACTGAAATTTTGTGCGTATTGCAGATTTTTTAATGTGTAAAAATGGCAGATATGAAGCTTATATGGACCGCCGACGCTCACCATACAGTACAATGCATCTTTCTTAAAACTGGACAGCAAGGGGGGAGGAAACTAAGCCCCAATTATCTGACTTTTTTTTTTTTTTTTTTTTTTTTTTAGCTCTTCTGGACATTTTTTTAATAGATATTTGGGTGTATTCAATTGATCTTAGTGGTGGTGGATCTAAATACAGTAGCCATTTAAATCCTTAAAAGAAGGGGACTTTGTGAAAACATTAACATTAACCACTCAATGTGTCTAGCAAACACATTATTAAAATACTTCCAGTTCTACTGCATAACTCTAAAATTAGAGGAACTACAGTATACAGAATAATCTATGTGATCTATTTGAAATAAAACGCTAATTCCTTGTACAACTAGAATCCAGTTGCATGCTCCACCAATGGTCTCTGTAAAGAAAATTACTGTACTGCATCCATTTTAAACACTGAAGCCGCCTAAAAAGTACAAGACACTGTAGCACTGTATTTTGTTCATCAAACTGGAGCTGCTTCCTGTTTCAGATAATTATATGCAGGTCCCACTGGTGCTCTCACAAACCAAAAGGTGACCTACATTCAACACTAGGATGTAGGCACCGACAGTAAAAAAGATGGATTGCACTTGCTTAACACTGAACACAATTTCTTCTCTCCCCAACATTCCTCATAATATATCAGATATACTGTAGGCCTACTGCACTGTACTTGTTTGTAGGGAGGCTAAACAGGTTACACCCACTGTAAACTAAACACTGTAAATATGACTATTTAATTTAAATGGTATATGCACTATGTACTTTCAACAACGTTATCCTGAGATTTATCAGTCCTACCAATCAACTGAAAGTTACAAGCCCTAAAAGGACCAATGAATCTTGCATCACATAATCTTTGGACTTCTATAAAGTTGTTGCGTTTTTTTTTTTTGTTTTGTTTTTTTTAAGGAAAGCATGTGGAGAGCAGGCCAAATAGATTGATACTGTACTTCAAGAATTACAGTAAGCAACTAAAACACTATATATACTGTCTAAATAATCTGCAGCTCTCAGACTGAACTACAAAAGTGTCTCCTGGAATCTGTAGCCTTGCAAGAGAGGGACCTACTTGTTTATAATGGCTTTACCTTAAAATCAATAGGAACCAAGTTTGTAACTGTATGTTTCTGCAAAATGTTGTCTAAATCAGAACAGAAAGGCTGTTGTGACCTTTACAGATTTATTTTAAAACACAACATAATCTACTAAATTTTACCCATGTGACATGACTGATGGCCAAGCAGAAGTAGAGCATAAGTTTTGTATACGGTTGCCATCTTATGCAGGGAAGATAACAAAATGCTGTACGGTAGATAACCACTGCTTAAGTTACAATGAAAGCAACCTTCAAGCCAGTGGCAACAGAAAACTAAAAAATCAACACCACATTCTGCAGCAGCCAGACCACAACAAAGTCTTAAAAAATCAGCAGGAAGGGGGAGACTATAGGTGGTTAAAGTCACCAAAGTGGCCATAAGCAATGCTTGAATGCATGACAAATGCAACTCCAAAAATCTGCAAAAAAGCGAAAAACCCCAGATACCATAATATTTTGCTTGATGCTTGTAGATCATGTGAACATCTATCCAAACATATCTTTGCATGATTTTTGGAGTCCCAACACGCAAATTATTATGGTCTAAACTTGGTACAAATAGCCAGAATTCAAATTTCAAGGGGGTTTAATGACTAGTGGTGGGGCTTGAAATCAAAAGTTTGACAGAATTTGGAAGACTGGTGCCTAAGGGTCTTACATCAATACTTACAGGACCCACATCCCCTACAGGGTAAAGGGTTAGGCTGAAGTTTGAATAAAACTTGCCAGTTACCCCTTGTCTGGCAATTTGCCAGAAGAGAGTACGGTGATCCTAGTTTTTTTTTTTTTTCTGAAAAGCCCTATTCAATACAAGTAGAACGAGGTGCTACACATGATGGTAGCATCTAAACTGCACCCACGGTGATTTTTCTGGTCAAGGTCCCTTTCTCACTTTAGGTTGACCTTTGCAAGGTCAAACCTCAAAAGGGACATTTTTTAAAAAATAATGGCTATCATTTCTGAACTCAGCATGTCAGAAAACCCCCAGGTGAATTTTTCTAGGAAAATCTGAGACAGACGGGGAACGAAATGTCCCTTTTCTGGTTGAGTTGGTGTGAAATGACCCATTTCTTAATTTTTAAAGCAAGTAAAATAGTAAGCGAGTGCACTTGTTTCCTGTCCTAGCATAAAGTATGAAACTAGAAAAATAAGAAATCATATTATCTCTATTAACTAACCCTGCAATAATATTAATGCTCAAGTGCACTTCTCGAAATGGGTTTCAGTAGTGACTAGACTTCATCTGTCAGGGGGGGTGGGGGGTGGGGGAGATATAGGCTAGTCCAGCAACTGACAGAGCTGCTAACAGAGGGAACACAGCTCTGATCTATCAGGGCAATTAACCAATAGTTTTACACTGCAAACAAAACAGAAAAATCAAACCCTATACTGAAATCAATTTAAAAAGTTGAATGTGCAATTTCCTTGCAACTTAAGGTCTTACAGCACAGTACAGTTGCAGATGAAGCTACAATTAAGTTTCTATTACAGACAAGGGATAGGCATTTCTGTATATTTTAATAATCAAATACACTTAATTTACTAAACAATGAAATATTTACACCATTATACTTTACATTAACATCCCATTGGCAAAAAGTATTTCTTACATAATACCAAAATTTAAGTAAATAATCGCTGTAATATTTGACAGTGTACACTAAGCAGTTGTTTTTAGGAACAGGAAGTGTAAAACAATATGCATTGTAAAGCGCTTTGTGATGGTAGACCACTAAGAAAGGCACTATATAAAATAAAGATTGATTGATTGACTAATGCATAAAGCCCAAAGTATTCACAATTTCCAAATAGCAAGTAAAGGCAGCATAATAAACACAGGTAATGAATCAATAAATGTTTACATTAAGTAACATATCATATTAAACATGGTACATACCTCCCTGCCCTGGTATATGTCCTGCTACATGAAGTCTTAAGTAATGTAGTATAACATAGAACAGGTTTCTGCATATGGCTTCTGGTTTTCATTCCAACTGAACTCTCAATTAACTTAACTGAACCCTTAATTGAACTAATAACTTGCTTAATTAGACACTTGTTTTCAGGTCTTAAAACAGTTGATTTCAAGTTAGCTATAACATTTTAGAAGTAACTTGAACTCTGCAACTTTTTAGGAGCTGAGAACAAATAAAAAAGGTCTAATTAAGCAAATTATTAGTTCAGATTAAGGATCTAGTTAAGTAATTGAGTGCTCAGTTGGAATGAAAACCAGCATATGCAGGGGGTCCACAGGACCAGGGTTGGGAAGCCCTGGAGTAGATGTTAAATCATTAAATGTCATTAACCAAAAGTCAAGTTAAAACTACAAAACATGTTTGCTTATTTAACTAGCAGTGCTGTTACCCAACATATCTTCAGCGATCATGTCAACAACTAGGTTTGAATTAGCTGCTTTGTGGAGTGCACTTGGTGGAGCAAGCTGTAATGGTTCGTTAAGATTTTTAAGGGTACATCTGTTGCTTGTGCAAGGCATACTCACAATCAACCGAGGCTTACGACTGGGCCTCTCTCTGCAGGTACATGGATACATGCCTGCATGATAGGTGGTTATTACTGTCTTTATGCTGTTCATGTAGCTCAGTCTTTTACTGCAAAGTGTGAATGTTACTGTTTTAGTGTCTACTTTTGTAAAATGTCCCCAAACAAAACTTTCTTTTTCAAAATCAGACTTGGAATTTGAGAAGTTTATTAGCTACAATCTCGCTCATGTTAAACATGGTATCAGCTTGCTTACTAATATCAACAACAGCAGTTTAAGTCCAAATAATTGACAAGCAATGACAAGCGATAATATCACATTGTATGATATCTCTGTTGTAAAATACCTCTATTTTGTAATCTTGTGTACTAATTCAATTATTAAGTATGGTGTTAATAACTGCAATGGTGCATTCCAAACACCTCCACTACCCATAGCTACAGCATTTAAGAACACTTTTTTCTTCTGAATCTGTCAAGAGCTTGAGTAATTTATAGCCACAAAAAGAAATAATGATTTATTTAATATTAATTTACAGTTATACATTAGTCTGCAGTGGCAGGCTTGGTGTGGTTAATGGGTCTATTCAGACCACATATCTGTTGCAATACAAGACAGATTACACGATTGGTAATTTTCTAAACTATTAACAGTTTTCTAATCTAATAAACAATTACACTTGCCCATCTCTATTATAAACCTAAAACATGTATTATGTTTGTTTTACTGTATGTACTTGATGTCTTCCTAAAATACTACAGCATGGACAATTATTAGCCTACAGCACACAACAGCAAACTTAATATACAATTGGACTTATTACCAATGCTTTTGCTCAAGTCATTTAAACACCGGAATATGGCTATAGGCAATGAATGAGTAGATATTAAGGATTAAAATTTACTGGCCTACTGTAGCTTACATATCTCTAACTCACACTCATACTGTAAATTTATCATTTTATAACATGGATTTTTTTTTTCCTTTCAGTTAATTGAAGTCTAACTTTGTCTATGCCATAAAAAACACCATTTATGAACTAGGGTTAGAAACTAACACTATTCTGGTACTGATCCAAACTTGCTAGTCCTAATGTGAAGAGCCTATTGGAATCAACAACAGTTGGGGTCCCTAAAAATAGACTTCCATTTTATTTTCCTAAAAAATAAGTAAAATATAGATTTTGACTGAGCGATTACTGTACTGTGTGCTGAGAAACTGACTGACAGCACTAGAAGGAATGACAGAGGAAAAAACATCCTCTCAACCATGTCACGAAGCTCTGCCTGAAATTCACACTGAAGACAGAAATAATATGTTTATTTTATTGTTCATTACATGTGCTGCTATTTACAAAAATGCTGGCTGGTTTGTGGGGTTGGGGGCTACAGCCTGTGAGTGATTAAATAACCATGAATTACTACCTACAATAATTAATGTACTCACGTACACACAAGGTCTTCAGTAAAGTCCCAATTTAGAAACAGTACATTTCACTGCAGCCCTCGGGATGAAATTGTTAGCTAGGTGGCTACATTTGTTTTGTTTGTTTTTTAATTAGCAGTGGGAGAAAACAGCTTCAGCAAGTACAGTAGAATCTGCCAGATCTGACGGACGCTAAATCTAGTAGGTTGGATACTAATGAGAGCATAACAAATACAAAAGAAAAATGCAGATCTTTTCAAGAAACCTAAGAGATTTTGATTTGAATATGTGAAGCATTGCCTTCCGGTTTGTCAGAGCCGCCAGTGAACGTATTACTTTTTAAACGTTGCAATAACCATTCTGATTATGAAGCATCCGCACTATAATTTGACAGAACAGGTGATTTATTTGCATGTGCGGGACCTTATTTTTCCCCCATTGATGCTTGAGTCCCAGAGCACTCAATCGCCACCTATGCATCAGTGATTAAATCCTGGTTTTCAAATGAACTGATTATCGCCCACCAGTACTGTACTGGTATAAGAAAAGTAATTTCAGATTCCAATCACTTAAAATATGCTGACGTTAATGTAAACAACACCAAGCTGTACAAACAGCAAGTCCCAAGCTTTAAATGTGTTACTGTTGAAGACAAGAACTCAACTTTATGGTAACTGTTTATTTATTAGTTTTAAAATGTTTAGTAAAAGGTAGCCTATTTTTTGACCTTGTTAGTAACACTTTGCTAAACATCTTTAGTCTTTTTTTTTTTCCTTTTGTGGTGGTGGGTCACATCCAGATGTAAATGTTCACATTTTTGTAAATTGAAATTACACTTCAAAAGATGCAACGTTATTTCAGTAAATTAAAACGCCATACAAACTTCACATCCCGCACAGTGGGAGAACACAACTTGAAACGTCATTGAGGCTGGCATTACAGGGGAGATGAAGGGAGGTTTCAGTTCCGTTCTGAGTGACTGTTTTGTAAGCATTATGAATGCTTATTCACCGCTGCTACACCCCATTAGAAAATTGACTTCCCTGCGCTTTAACGCAATACTGTGAACTTGAGAGCGCATGTGTACATTTGTTTTAAGTACTCGCCCAGAGGACTACTGAGACACAGACACCAAGTAGTCCTCATCAGATTTAATTTGCCTCGGGCGAGCGGAAGTTTCTAACCCTGTGAACTGGTTAAGATACAGTAGAAAAACACTCTACAGTACCAATCTTATCAGAGTCTGTACACAAAGCGATTTTACAGGTATGGTTAACAGTTTTCAAACAATAGTTGACGGACAAAACAATTATGTGGACAACCAGAATAAGACACTGTTAATCCAAAATTGTTCCTACTGTAGTTAGATTTTAACACAGAAAAAATAAAGCAATGTAAAACCAGCTTTAGCAAGCTACTGAAGAGTCACTGCAAACAAAACACATCATCACATTAAAGGTGAACCAATAAATTACAATCAATTATAAATAATGAAGGTTTTCTGTAATTAGATCTCAATGGTTTACTGGCCACATCCCGAGTGGACATTAGACCACATAACAAAAAAACCCCCACCAATTCAACACAATAGTTAGTCTCTGTTCGACAGAAGTCCAGGAAGGAATGGCAAGCAGGGGTGTTTGGATCAGGTTCAGGATTTCTACTTTGCAATAGTATTAGGTTGAAACCCCATTCACTTAATTAACCTGGCAAGTGTTTACCAGATACAGTAACTGGTAACACAATTATAGGACAACAACCATGGATCATACAGGGTTCTGTAGCTAAAGGAAGCGCTGCATTGATTGCTTATTAGAAAATGATTCGGTATCATCAGCCAATCAGGTTCCAGCTCCAGCAGGCTTCTAATAGACAATGCCCAACTGTGAATCAAACTTAAAATCAATCTGCTCAAGTGCTGGCTATTTCATTGGAACTTGCTGCATTGAATCTATTGGACAGCAAATAGAAAACAAAGAAGCAATTGGTCCAAATTTATTTTTATTATCCTCCAAAACCTAGCCAATCAATACTTCACACCTACAAAAGCAACCAGTCCTGTACCTGCAACTGTACCAGCTCGACTGGAGTGCAGCATATTTCAACAACAAACTGAGATACTGACAATTCAGTAATAATGTTCCATTCCAATATCTGGCACTATCCAGATAAACTATAAGCAGTTATGAAAAGTAAAAAAAAAGTTATTTGTTCAATAAAGTTAATTGTTTTTTTGTTTTTTGTTTTTTAATTATGTATGTGATTCTTTGTGAACATTTTTGACACTATTTTCTCAAAACGTTTCTCAGTGCAAGGGTGCCCGATGAATCACTGTAAGTTCAAGGTAAATTTAGGTTTTAAAGTGTTTATTTTTCTAAGTAAATACTGAGAAAAGTGATTTTTTAATAGCAATAGTGCCCCTTCGAAGGCTCCACCGCGTGGTAGCTGACCTTGACTTTTGTTATAGCCACCGCTTTCGGCTCGGAACACATAACTACAGTCGCAGTCAGGTAGAGCTCGGGTAGAGCCTTCATACGGGCAGTATTGCCCAAATATGTCTGTTTTGTGCTTTGATTAGGGTTCCCTTCCCAATGGCATAATATTAAACTCACTGCAGTATTTCCACATAGACTCCATCCATAACTTCAAGCACTCAATCATGGGTAATTCCATACCAACTCAACCAGAGCTATTAACCTGGGGATTTTTCAGGCTAGCCTAGTTTAGAAATGCAATTTTTTTTTTGTGTTCTTTTTATTTCCCCTTCGAGCTGTGACCTGGCAATGAAAATGTGACCCTGACCAGAAAAATCACCCTGGGATCAACTTAGATATTACCATCTTGTGTAGCACCTTGTTCTACTCGTAATGAATATGACTTTTGCAAAAAAAATAAAAATAATAAAATACCAGTTGCACCTAACTTACTTTTGGCAAGTTGCCAGACCAGGGGTAATTGGTGAGTTTTATTCGAACTTCACCCCAACCCTTTGCCCTCTAGGGGATGTGGGTCCTGTAAGTATTGCTGTAAGACTCTTAGGTACCAGTCTTCCAAATTCTGTCAAAAACTTTTGATTTCAAGCCCCACCAATGGTCACTAAACCCCCACGGAATTTGAATTTTTGCTATTTGTACCAAGTTTAGGCCGTAATAATTTGTGTGGGGGGACTCCAAGAAATCATGTAAAGATATTTTTGGATAGATGAGATCTACAAGAATCACGCAAAACATTTTGATATCTGTGGTTTCTTGATTTTTGAAGTTGCATTTGAGCATTGCATATGGCCACTTTGGTGAGGCTAAAGTACCACATAGTCCTAACTGAAGTGCCGTTATTCCTCAATTTTGCATTGTCTGGGCTTAGATCTAGAGCAAATAGTGACAGGTTGTGTTTCCAGTGGCACTAGCTTGGAGCTGAGGGGTTATGAACTTGCATGTGGAACTTTGATTTCTTTGTTACAGGGACACTTTAAAAAAATTACAAACTGATAGAAAAAAAACACAAAAAATAGATTACCACGGTAAACTTCTAATTCTACTCCTACTGGAATCAAACTAAACATCTCAGTTCTTACGTTAAGTATATAACTATGCAAAAAGGAAAGGATCTTAAACATTGTAAAAGTTGCTTGCAGAATGTGGTTGGTTAACAACTGCTATAGAAACCACATATCAAACCACATATCAGTAAACCATTTACCGTTTTAAATAAATGCGGATGTGAACTTAAAAGTTTTGAGCGAGATTCTTGTCCCAGGGAAACCACTTGAAAAATTACCACGATTCAGTCCGCAGGAATTTGATGGTAGCCCTTCATTTGCTCCATCATCTGAATGTTCTTAACTTCTTCCCAGGATCATTTTATTGTCATACAACACCTTCCACCCAGCCACCAACTTGCAGAGGGCAGCTGACTGGACCCTCCTGGAACTGTGCCTTTCAACAACCGTGCACATATCAGTAACCATCAAATTTTAAATTATTGCGGATGTGAACTAGAACGGGGAGCGAGATTCTGTCCCAGGGAAGTGCCACTTGAAGGTGTTCAGTCTGGCAGGATGCATAACCTTCATTTCTGCTCCATCATCAGAGATGTTCTTAACTTCTCCAGGGATCATTTTATTGTCATACAACACCTTCACCCAGCCACCAACTTGCAGAGGCAGCTGAGCTGGACCCTCCTGGACAACTGTGCCTTTCAACACCGTCACCACCCGGAATTCCATACTTTGACTGGTAAATGAGACCTTTAACTTGTGTTTTCTACCAGTTTGTATTTTTTAAAGCACACCTAAGTGAGGTTTTGGTAGTTTCAAATGTGTCACAGAAACAATGAAATCCAAGTTCCACACAAGTTCATAACCCCTCAGCTCCAAGATAGTGCCACTGGAAGCACACTCTGTCACTTTTTACTCTAGATCTAAACCCAGACAATGCAAACTTGAAGAATAACGGCAGTTCGGTTAGGACTACATGGTACTTTAGCCTCACCAAAGTGGCCATAAGCCATGCTTGAATACAAGACAAATGCAACTTCAAAAATCTGCCAATAATCTGCCAAAAAGATTGTAGATCTCATCAGCATCTATCCCAAAAAATATTTTTGTGATTTTTTGGACCCCCCCCCCCCGTTACTTCAGCTTGATGCACGAGTGAACTATTCGCTTTGAAGAATCACTATGATTGGTGCTGCAGCTGCCTCTCTCTCACCCACATTGTCAGCCTGTAGAGAGGTTTTTTTTCAACCCAACAAAAAATTCCTATTAGTATTTTCTATTACAAAGGACAATGAAAACATCCAATATATATGTTATGGTTTACAAATTTTGTTAGGGTGAAAATGTAGTGTGTCCATTCTACTCTCTCAAATAAGTTTTTTATAGTACTTTAAAGATAAAAACAGTCATAAAATGCTTGGCTGTGGGGTGACATCTATGACAAAAAACACCTGGTGGTAAAGGGGTTAAAAGACAACTCTAGGATATCTAACTATAAAAAATTGTCTTGTACTGAAAAAGCAGGCATACATATTCATATTAGATTATTTAATGGTCTGCTGTTTCGAGCGCAGTTATCTTGTAAACCACTTGGTCATTTTTGGAGTAAAGCTCTCCTGCACCTTTATACAGCTTACAATTAGCCATACATTAACACTGTAACACTGGCTGTTAATGATTTCTGTTAATCTATGTTCAATCTAACACTTCATGTAAATTATTATCATGACCTCATTTTGAACGTCACAGACGTTCGTTTTCCTGAGCTATTAGATTTAGAATTAAGTAAACCTTATAAACACCACAAGTAAGTTAAACTTGACAACAACTATCTCTATGTGATCAAGGCCGGCTAACAATTAAGCGATCAGTCGTTTCTCAATTTAGGGACAATCTGAACTCAATAACAACAACAGTTCTCTTTAAGTACAGGCAGTCTTCGCACCACTTCGCACAATTGGTTCCTTAAAGTCGCGTTGTAACTCAAAGCATCGTAAGCCGAAGCACGTTTTCCCATAGGAACAATGTTATAAATTGGGATTACGTTCCTAACTCTTTGGCCAGATAATATATATATTTTTAAATGACCCGTTATATTGTACTCATGCAAATATTATTTAACTCTTTACACTCAGCCCAGTGGTTACGCGCATATTACTCAGACACACCTACCTGGCTTGTTTAAAAGTACAGACTCTGGGCTTTCCAATGATGTGTTCAGTGTATGCAGTACTCCTAGCCGGAACTATGATCGTTAAGCCCCTCATCATGTGACAAAGTTCACAGCTTAGATTTCATTTTGAGTCAATTGCTCCTATCAGACATTGTTAAGGGCAAATAAATTCTGAAAAAAAAACAGTTACATGACGCATGGCTCGTGTCTCGCCGTGTCGTAAATGCCGTATCGATATCATAAAGTCAAAGCAGGGTATTAATGCAAAATAGTCGTAAGTCGAAGCGTCCTAAGTCGAGGATCGTCTGTACTAAGCAGTCGATTTGATCAACCTGTAAATTGTTAGTATACAGTAAGTCACAGCTGCTAGTGATTAATCTAGATCATTTTACAGCACAGTAGTTTCCCCCGAAACAACTCAATGGGGTATAGGCTGATCACTCGACCCTTACAGTAATTTTACAGAAAGATAACTCTTGGATAATTAATTAATTAATTAAAAGTTATACTGGAAAAGAAATACCAATAGACAGGAAGTCAACTGTAATGGTAGGCTGTTATCACCACTTGAACGAGCTGTGGTTTTAGTTTTTTCCCCATAGACCTGTATGTAGGTCTGCTGTGTGCGAGAGTGAAGACCATTTCACCCATTCCTTCTCTTGGTGAGATTAAGATTCCGTGCTGAACTACAATTTAACATGATTTTGTGGGACACTGCAGCTTTAAAAAGGGAGAAAAAAAAAAAAAAAAAAAAAAAAAAGACTTAGTATGTTACTTTGTGGACCCGAGCCATGCAGTATTTACACTGTGTGGTGAAGCCTTGGACTAGCACATCAGCTCTTAGTTTAATTATTAAATAGGCTACATTCACAGACCAAACAAAGTAAGGATTTGTCATGAACACTATTCACATACATGTGCCTACACCACAACATAACAAAAACTTAAAATATGCACTATACAGTTTAAAAACTATTTTAAAAGCACAGAACATAGTCTTTTTTAAAAACGTTCCCAGTGCTTTAGATCCTACTACTTCACCTGGTAGGCTATTCAGAACATTTATAACTATAAACTTACTTTTACTCCTCCCTTTATCCCCAGTTATTCTCTCTGTGCTAAATTCGAACTCATTTCATTAAGTCCTGGGATCAGCCTGTGCCTTCAATAGCAATGATGCATTTTTTTTTTTTTTTTTTTGTAGTGAGGTATAATTATAAGCCCATGACCACAGAATAGATTAGATTACTATAGCTCAACTAGAGGGACATACTTACAGTAGCAGAGGAAACTACAATAGGAAACAAAACTACAAAAAAAAATTAACCATTACCACTGCAAAGAATTCAGTGGTCAAATGCCACATGTAACCCCGTGTCAATAAATAGTCGCTAACTGGCCACCCTGTAGTGAAATAAATATTTAGGCAGCTTAAAATGGACATATAGCATTCTATCCCATAATTTTGGTAACTGAGCCCCTATATAAACAGGCGATATATTGTCACAATTTATATATATATATATATATATATATATATATATATATATATATATATATATATATATATATATATATATACACACACACATACACACACACACACAGAGAGAGAGAGAGAGAGAGAGAGAGAGAGAGAGAGAGAGAGAGAGAGAGAGAGAGAGAGAGAGAGGCTACATATATGTGTATAATATTTTAAAGGGAGAAATACAGTAGCCACTCTCATAGGGTCAGGGCTTACAAGAACAGTGTTTATATGCATAGTTACATGTCCACCGGTTTGCAAGACTTCTTTGAGTATAATCGGTAGAAACATTTAGAACTGCAGACAATGCATATAAGTCGCACAAAACCTGTAGAACTACTAGGGATAAGATTAATTCTCACCAAACATCAGAAAACAACACAAACTCTAGTTAGGCACACATAGCTGACAGTTCATTATATGTATTCATTAAAAATACCAAAATGGCTTGAACCAGATAGGAAATAATCCAACGATTTTTCATTTTTAAATACATTAAAGGAATATTCCACAGCGGTGCCACACGACTGGCCGTTGTCGTTTTTCTACAAGATCAGTAATACTACAAAGTAGGATTTATTCAAACAGATTTGTTCAACTACACACAAACATAAAAACAAAAGTTGAGACTCTAGAAATACTATAGCTATTTTGCAATACTGTAACTTCAGAGTCCAAACATGACAACTACAACCCCAGAGCTATTTTGAAATTGTCTGAGATAATAAAAATATTGACGTTACTAGCGCTGAGTCGTCTGCGTGCACACACCTTCAGAAACTGGGAGTAGCACCACAAGCAGCCAGTACCTTCTGTTTTGTTTTGTTTTTTAAAACTTAAAAACCTATCTGCAACATAACCTTACCTGCAACATCCAGAATCTCGTAGTTTGGTCTCTCTTATCTTTTAATGTGTATTTCACTGCCCCCGTTTATGTAACCTTACGGTCGCCTGGAAAACAAAGGCAGGTATTGGTACGACAGAGGGACTAGGAAGCGTTGCTTGTTTCTCCCCTCCTCCTGCTGCTTTCCTTCCTTTGAGCTCGCTCGCTCGCTCACCCTTACATACAGGACTGCCCTGCCGCTAAGAGCCGATCCACGCCTCTCAAAGAAGTAGGAATTTCGATCGGCAATTTTCGGCTACAATCGTACAACACTCACGATTCTGTGCGGGAAAACTTCGGCTAAAGCCGGAGTTGTTGTGTAGCTCGACTGTCACTGAGAACTGCATTACACCAGTTGAGCTGAGATTTTAATACTCAACTACCTCGGTGATCCAGTGTAATATTGCAATTTTTTTTTTAATTATACAGAAGAACGCTCTACCAAATTTTTGTTTTAATACAAAAGTCTTTTTTTTTTTTTTTTTTTTTTTTTTTTACTTTAACTGCTAAAGACATTTAACTTCCAAATGCTTTTCCGATGCTAATAGAGGCAACATATACAGCGCATGTCTTGATGATGATGATGGTGCTCCCTCTGCTAACCATACCTCCTGTTCATACTCAACATTGATTTATGCTTTTCACAATTTATACTGTACTATTTTATGTCTTAACTTGCACTTTTATTTTTCATCTTTGTATTTCTGTTGATAGACTGTGAAGGGAGTTTATTTTAAAGAATATGAATATTGTTTCAGCTTTGAACCTTTATAATACAGTAACGTAACTGTGTTCTTCGTACATAATAAAGAACGGAACCAATTGTGAATTTATATTTGATCTCTTTGTACATTTTAGTTTATTAGTTGCAGTTTGGGTGAGATTTTATTTTGCATATTAAAATAACCACACAAATGTACTACTAAAAATACAAATATCAAACAAGCTTTATCAGGCAGGTGTAATGTTAGTTTACTTACCGTAATCCTGGTTCTCTGAAAGAGAAGACGACCACCAACAACATTATATATGGGATAATGTATACCAGAGCCGTCAGGAGGGAGAATGAAGGGCAGCATGTGAGGGACACTTCATAATCGCCTAACGGAGGTTAACAGTGCAATCGTGGAACCTCTAGGACTCTTGTGCCTATTGAAGCTGCAAAAAGGTAATTAGCGTAGTCCAGCTAGCCGCCATACAAATATCAGATAGCGAAGCCCTTCTGAAGAGAGCCCAAGATGTAGCCAACCCTCCAGTAGAGTGTGCGGCTACTCTCCCAGGTGGGGGCAAGCCCGCAATGTCATAAGCCTCAGTGACCGTGTCAGCAATCCAGTGTGACTGTCACTGCTTTTAGAGGGGCTGTCTTAAGGTTAGTACACAGTAACAGACAAAGAGCTGGTCAATATGACACAAATCTGTTGTCCTATCTATGTAACATCTCAATGCCCGCACTGGGCAGAGTGATTTTAAACTCATATCCTCCTCTGTAGCAAATTGAGGTGGATGGAAGGACTCCAGTTCCACAGATTGATTCATGTGGAAGGCTGTAATCACCTTGGGGAGGAAAGCAGGGTTTATACGCAGTGAAATTCTGCTGCTGTCATCCCAAATACCTATACAGGAGCTGTGCACTGACAGCCCCTGTAACTCACTAACTCGCTTAGCAGAGGTGATAGCCAAGAGGAAGGCTGTCTTCATAGACAGGTGCTTCAACTCTGTGGAGTGAATAGGCTCAAACGGGGCCTTTGTGAGCCTTTCAAGGGCCAGACCCATAACTGGATCTGGCAGGTTCTGGATGCCAGAGTGCCTCCTGTCTGACTGAGGAGATTCAGACGAAGCTGCTCCAGCATATTTATGTGGAGGCATGTCCAGCTACCCAACCAGGTGCCGTGGACTCCTCTGCCTTCCCAGACTGTGCCCCAACCTAAGTGGTCATCACCACTTGGCGAGTTAACACCACTCCTATCTGCATGCCCTTGCGGAGGCGGGAAAATATTCTCCACCATCTCAGGGCCACTGAGCACGTGCGAGACGGTGTCTGTTGCACTTCGGGTGTAAACGGAACGCATTGAGCCATGCTTGGAGCAGGCACATGTGTTGTAGACTCAGCTTTATGGCTGATACGGCTGCAGCCATCAGACCCAATAGTTTTTTTAAACCGTACTAAGGGGATCTTTGATCCCTGTCGAAACAGGGAGAGACAACTCTCAATAGCTGCTACTCTGTCATCTGACATATACGTGCATAATACTGGAGTCCAGCTGGAGTCCCAAATATATTGTGCACTGCACTGGTAAAAGCCGACTGTTTACAATGTTGATGGTGAGGCCCAGCCTCACCAAATGCCGTGTCACCATTGCTGTGTGAGGCCGAACGGCAGCACAGAGAACTCATAAACGCTTCCCTGAAAGCAAAGCGGAGATACTTCCTCTGCTCTGGACGAACGTGAAAAAACGCATCCCGCAAGTCCAAGGTGGTAAACCAGTCACCTTGTCAGACGGACTGGAGAACGATGAGTCAGCATTTGGAACCTCCTTTCCTTTAGGAACTTGTTGAGGAATCTTAGGTCTAAGATGGGGCGGAACCCATCATTCTTCTTGGGAACTATGAAATATCTCGAGTGGAACCCCTCTCCTCAGGGTCTGATAAGTACTCTGTGCAAGAATGGGAGCAAATAATGAGAGTCTATCTCCAGAAGAAGGGTTACACAGGGCATGAGCTGGTTGAGGAGCTGGAAAGCAAATTGGTGGGGATGTGGTCAAAGTTTGGCTGCGCAATGATCCTTTGTTAAGTAGCTCTCATGATTCTGTTGCTGTTTTTAACATCTTGAGACAGCATTTTAGTGAATCAATTCACTTGAGCATTTCATTGGCCAACTTCTATGCTACTAAGCCAAAACAAACAGTGTCTTGGATAATCAAAGTCTGGAAGTTGCTGTCATGTTCATTTGCAATTGTCCGGACAAAGAATTGGCTTATGTTTTTAAAAGCAAGTCGCTGAGTAAATGAACAGCCTGTGAGGTGCAAGAGAGGTTAAAGTTTCACAGGGAGCGTAAAGCTGCTTCTAAAACTTTGTCCCAAAACACTTTGATTACTACTGACCACAATCAGGTGGGGGTGGGTCCTCATGCATTTCTTATTTGCACTTTATCCTTACATGAATATGTAATTCTGGGCGTTCCTGCAGAAATTCGCAAAAACAGGGTATAGTGCAAATGAGGGATCAAAAATATTGTAATATAGGTTGCAGGTGCGTTGCTAAGTACTGTATGTGAACTTGCCTCACGCACTGAATGCATGCCCTCCACAGGACTCCCCTGGGTCCTAAACCCTACTAGGTACAGACAGGGATTGCAGTAACCACACACCAGGTTGGTCTTTTGCAGACATTAAAGGTTTGCTGACATAAGGGGGTCTTTGCTCGTGTATTAGTCAAGCCCCCAACTTCAGAATTGCGTTTTGGGGTTAAATTTCTTGACTTATCTGTAGCCAATATGGTATATTAGATATTATCCTATTACTTGGAATGACAACATTGTGAAAATCCTCTTTTTTTGTTTTAATCATTACTTTCCCATTTGTTTTGTGGTATGTGATGGTAGCATTTTCACATTGTGGCCTTGGTCAAAGAAACTAAGAAGCTAGTTTATCAGCCAATCAGTGTCATCTGTCACTTTTCTAAGCGCTTGTCACAGCTTCCAAACTATTTCTATGTGCTGTCTTGATGTGGATACGTTTTAAAATTACAACATTTTGGTGAACAACACACGTTTCTAAAAATAGAAAAAAAAAAGGTTTGTCTGTTTGCTACACATGGCTGTGAAGCCATAGTCAAAGTAATAATCTGGTGGCATGCCTGTTTCACTGCTAGCTCAACACCAGAAGAAAAAGGTTGGCCCCCCTCACAACCCTCAATTCTGGTACTTGCAACCAGGGTTGCCAAATGACTCCAGAACTTACTGACACTTTAAGGCGGGTCAGGCCCTTTAACTCGCCTCTCTAATCACAAATTAATTGATTTTATTGAGCATGTAATGTGAGTGTAGAGTGAGTTTGTTGCTAAAGGAATGGAATTGTTTTGCTAACTATTACTAAAGCACACAGCTGTCTGGGGGTGGGAATTACTTCTTGTGAGGGTCGTTTCCATCAATCAGACCTATACAGCCTGCTGATTTGCTGTATTTGTCTAATTGGGACTGGACTGTGTGAAACAGAAATAAGTATTTGTGACAGAAATACAATGAGTTCTGGTTGTAAATCTCCCTCTCAACATGTGAGGGTGCTAAATAGCGAAAGGAAAAGTATCTGGATGGGCTGGCCTGACAGTTCGTTTCCGAAGTCGGGAAGTCGGTCAGCCTGGATGGAAGCAAGACTCTGTTGCAGGAACGTATTGACCCGGAAGGTAAACGAGGTAGCAGCTGCAAGCTATAGATGCAGCTGGAATCATTTACCAAGGGATCATGCGGGGTAGCATAAAAGGGGCCAGAGAAACGCTAATCTTTTTCTTTGCTTGGGTTTGCGCTTTAACCTGGAGGGACCGAGAGAGCTGCAGTAGTGACTGCCAGAGAAATAAAAAAAGAATGTAAAAGAATATTCATGAGTGTTTTCTCCGTGCAATACACATCATTGTGTATTGCTGGGATTTATTATTTGGTTGCCAGACCCGGATTACAATTAAAACCACTTTCCTACTGGATTACAATTGTTTGTGATTGCACTGCATCACCTCTACACCTGTTCACAATCACCGGCCAAATTGCCACACGTGGTGTCAGAACAAGGGATGGATTGCAATGCACTGGCGGAGCTGCTGGAAGGTCTGGAATACAGACGGGACGTAGAGGAGAGAAGGGGGCCCTAACATCCCGGACGTTAATTTTGTGTGAAGGATGAGGAGGCATGTTAACAATACTGCGCGTGACGGAGTGGAGCCCGGACAAGTGTTCAACATTGCCACACGTGGTGTCAGAACAAGGGATGGATTGCAATGCACTGGCGGAGCTGCTGGAAGGTCTGGAATACAGACGGGACGTAGAGGAGAGAAGGAGGGAGGAGTGTTATATTGCGCTCATTGAGCGGGTAGGGCTGGCAATGTCCACAGTGCCAGCTCCTACCGCAACACCAGTTATGTCCGCACCAAAGGCTCGGGCGATGAAGATGTTGGCGGAGGATGACCCGGAGGCATACTTGGTGGCATTCGAATGGCTGGCTACCACTGTGGCTTGGCCGAGGGAGTTCTGGGCGAGCCAGTTGGGACCCTGCCTGATTGGGGAAGCTCAGGCAGCCTACCAGGCTATGAGTGACCTCAACACCACCAACTATGACCTGATTAAACAGGCCATCCTTCGCTGCCTCAGCATAATGGCAGAAACCCATCGGGCACGCTTTATGGAGTACCGAACATCCTCGGAAACATGCCCCAGAGGTGGTCGTAGAGCGGTTGCGTGACCACATGGTGCACTGGCTGACCCTGGAAAATAAGACCGTAGCACAGATGCGAGAGGCAATAGTGGTGAAGCAGTTCTGCCATGTGGTCGGCGCAGATACCCAGGCGTGGATACGGTGCCACAACCCTGACACCCTGGAGGAGGCCGTGCAGCTGGCGGAAAACTTTGAGAACTCCGTAGCTTCTGCCCGTGTTGAGATCCTGTTGGCCCCTGCCCTTCGGAGCAGCCAACTCCTACCTCTCTCTCCTCCAACACCAACCCCACCATCTGTCCAGGGACCCAGACCTCCGAGACCACTGACCCCAATGGGCCCCCTTGCCTCCCCCCCATGGAGACCATAGCAGCAGCGGGACAGATTCTTAACCCCTGTTCCCTCTGTCCCCTCGATTTGTGCCACTAATCAGGGCATATGGCCAGGTCATGCCTTGCTGCCATGGAGTGTGACGTGGCCACTTGTAATAGGGCACCTGAAATAGGTAAGCATGGGGAAAATGGTCGGGAGGGGGCTTGTATGATAGATGTGGGTTTAGGTAATGTGAAAATCCGTGCAATAGTGGACATGGGTTGTGAGCAAACCTTAATTCGGACAGCTCTCCTGGGCGGTGTGTCATGGCGGCCACGAGGTCAGGTGGCCACCTCCTTTATCCATGAAGACACAGCAGCAAACCCCACCCTAAAAGTATACTTATCGGTGGGACCGATAAAATGTCACCTCGTAGTAGAGGTGGTGGAAAGTTTGCCACACTTTATTAACAAATAAAGTTTGTTATTCTGGTCCGATACTGGCCAAAATTCCAAGAATTGATGAAAATAATGGCAGTCTCAGCCACACATGTAAACATGGCCTGGAAGAAAGAAAAGGGAACTGTGGCTGGCTGGCGAGTGGATAGAGGCCCAGAGACAGACTGCAGTTAAAAAAAAACACTACTTTTATTACAAAAACACAAAATAAAAGTGCACAAGAGCAAAACAAAAGGATTCAAACACAAATAAAGCAATACAAAAAGCAAACTTACAAAAATAAGGTTTCCAGGCTGGGCAATGCCTTCACTGCATTCAAAATTTCAAAAATACAAACAAACCAAAAACCACCAACCTTCTTTCTCAGCTCCCTCCTCTCAAATGAGAAGTAGAGGCCTCCTTTTATGTCAGGTGGCTGGGCGCTGATTGATCGTTAATTAAGTTAATAATTTAATCAACTAATCAACCCCAGCCACCTGAACATAATAAACCCAGGCAGGTAGGGGAAACTAACCCCATCCCTGCCAATTTCTAAACGGCAGAGCTTTGCTCTGCCACAGGAACGAATTGGTGATGTGTTTCTTTTCACCCTGAAATGTTTTCCCCTATTTTCTGTCCTAGAAAAATGAATAAGGAGAGATGGACTGAAAAATGGGAGGGAGCATCTTTGAGACAAGGCTGGGGTCTGGTGGGAAAGTGCTTGAATGGTAACAAACATCAGTCAAAGGGAGTCGGAATTCAATGTGACCGAGAGGGCGAGGGCTAGTATATCCACATTTCAGTATCAAGGGGCGATTACTGTATAGAGTAAATCTAGCCACGGGCACAGGACAGCCTGTAACACAATTATTGGTTCCCCCGTCTTGTCGGACCAAGGTCATGAGGCTGGCTCATGATATCCATTTTGCGGGGCACCTCGCAGCTGAGAAGAAGAGGGAGCGGATATTGGCCCTATTCTATTGGTTAGGTCTTCATACTGATGTGTTGAGATATGTAGCCACATGTCCAGATTGCCAGCGAGTATACCTGGTCGAGTGCACCCCGACCCTTTGGTTCCACTGCCGATTATTTCCACCCCCTTTGAACGTATTGCAATGGACATAGTGGGCCCTTTGCTACCTTCTGTCTCTGGGTATACGCATATATTAGTGGTGGTAGATTATGCAATGCAATACCCAGAGGCAGTTTTATTGAGATCCACTAGCGCTGCTGCAATAGCCAATGAATTAGTACCGATTATGGCAAGAGTAGAACCCCAAAGAGATTTTGACTGATCATGGAACCAATTTTCTGTCTAACGCAACAGCAGGTGTATAAAATATTAAAAATACGTCCCATCAGGACGTCTGTTTATCATCCACAGACAGATGGTTTGGTGGAACACTTTAATCAGACCTTGAAGTCGATGCTGAGACGGTTTGTAACACAAGAGCAAAAACATTGGGTATCACTTCTTCCTTACCTCCTTTTCGCAGTGAGAGAGGTGCCAGAGAGTCGATAGGGTTCTCCCCCTTCGAGCTCCTGTATGGCTGACAGCCTTGCAGCATCCTTGATCTGTTGAGAGAGGGGTGGGAGGAGCACAAAGGCTCGTCCGAAAATGTAGTGAAGCTTGTGCTCCTACTAGAGATCGTCTGGATTTGGTCGGTCATTTGGCTCAGGACAACCTCAGATTGGCTGGGCACCGACAAGAGCAGCATTACAACAAAAATGCACTAATTAGAACCTTTCAACCAGGAGACAAGGTAATGCTGCTACTTCCCTCATCAGAATTGAACTTGTGTGCTAAATGGCAGGGGTCATATGTGGTGATTTGGGCTATAGGGAAAGTGAATTATGAAATTAGACAGCCCAATCGCCGTAATGAACTTGAAATGTAAATTTATTAAAGTCCTGGCAGGCAAGGGGGGGGGGGTCTTGTTCATAGTCCCAGGCAATATAGAGGATGATTTAGGCCCCAACTGTCCAAAGACTCCTAGCACAAAAATCATTTCGATGGGGGAACAATTGGTTCCAGATCAGCAACAGGACCTGCTTAAGCTTATTGAGGACTTCAGCGATGTTTTTTCTGACTTGCCCAGCAGAACTAATTTGGTTGAATATGACATTATCTCTCCACCAGGTGTCATCTGCGAGAGAGACCATACCAAATCCCAGAAAGTCAACGAAGTGACGTTCGCAAAGAGGTATGGGACATGCTCGAGCTTGGGGTGATTGAGCCTTCCAGGAGCAAGTGGTGCAGTCCTATTGTCATAGTGGCCAAGTAAATTTCAGAAAGTTAAATGCTATTGCCAAGTTCAATGTGTACCCCATATCTCGGGTCGACGAACTTCTAGATAGACTGGGAAAAGCGAGGTTTATCTCCACTCTGGACATGACAAAGGGATACTGGCATATCCCCTTAACCCGCAGCTCTAGAGAGAAAACTGCATTTTCAACACCAGAAGGGCTGTTTCAGTTTAAAATCATGCCGTTTGGGCTATATGGTGTGCCCGCTGCTTTTCAGAGACTGATGGACCAGGTTTTAAGCCCACATCATGAATATGCAGCAGTATATATTGATGACGTGGTTATTTACAGCTCCACCTGGCGAGAGCATTTGACTAGGATTGCAGCCGTCCTTCAGTCTCTATGGGCAGCCCGGCTGACAGCTAACTTGAGGAAATGTGCATTTGCAAAAACAGAGACTCAATATTTGGGATTTTTAATTGGGAATGAAAGGGTGAGACCCGTAGTCACCAAAATCCAGGCTTTGGTTGACGCAGCGATGCTCAAAACCAAGACTCAGGTGAGGTCACTACTGGGATTAGCCGGTTATTACCACCGCTTTATCCCCGAGTACGCCACAGTAGTTAACCCGTTAGTTGACCTCACCAAAATGAGTGCTCCAAATTTAATTAAGTGGTCAGCTGAGTGTCAGGGGGGTTTGATGAGATTAAGCATAGACTTTGCCAGGCCCCCACTGTTATCACACCAGATTTCACCAAGAGATTCATCCTCCACACCGATGCGTCGGATGTAGGTTTGGGTGCTGTCTTGTCCCAAAAGGCAGCTGGAGTAGAACACCTGATACTGTACATCAGCAAAAAGATGCTACCTTGGGAACGCAACTACTCCGTAGTCGGAAAGGAGTGTTTGGCCATTAAATGGGCTACTCACTCTTTACAATACTCCCTGTCGGGGCACTCGTTTGATCTTGTCACAGACCATGCCCCACTCAAGTGGTTAAGCATGATGAAGGACAGCAATGCTTGAATAACTCGATGGTATCTGGCATTGCAGCCCTTCATGTACCATATGACACACTGTGCAGGAAAGGACCATCAAAATGCGGATTATTTTTCCCAGAAGGGGGGAGTAATGGGAAAGGTAGATTCAGCCAAGGGTATCTTCAGCTCCACTCTGAGCGGTGGGATATGTTAGAGAAATACAATTAGTTCTGGTTGTAAATCTCCCTTTCGAAAAGTATCTGGATAAAAAAGTATCTGGACTGGCTAGCCTGACAGTTCATTTCCAAGGTCGGGAAGTCAGTCAGCCTGGATGGATGCGAGACTCTGTTGCAGGAACGTATTGACCCGGAAGGTAAACGAGGTAGCAGCTGCAAGCTATAGATGCAGCTGGAATCGTTTACCAAGGGATCATGTGGGGTAGCATAAAAGGGGCCAGAGAAACGCTAATCTTTTCCTTCACTTGGGTTTGCGCTTTAACCTGGAAGGACCAAGAGAGCTGCAGTAGTGACTGCTGGAGAAATAAAAAATAACATAAAAGAATATTCGTGAGTGTTGTGTTTGTTTGTATTGTCTGTTAGTAACTGTCTGTGTTTATTGAACCACCAGACAGCTAACACGTATCCGGAGCTGTCGCCTTGGGCCACCACAAGCCGGATAATCGCTGCACCACTACAGTCACAAAATAACATTGTTCATCACACACCACGAGTATGACCACACGCACCCAGAACTGGTGACCGTTTACCATATTATTGTGGGGCAGATACTTCTGTGATTATTGTTTGGGACTGTAACCCTGTTGTTATCTCCGTGCAACATCGTTGTGTATTGACCGGATTTATTATTTGGTCGCCAGACCCGTATTACAATTGTTTGTGATTTCTTCTGCACTGCATCACCTCTACACCTGTTCACAATCACCTGCCAAATTGCCACAGTATTACATTAAAACTTAACCCCAAGGTTTAATTAGAAAGAGTGCAGGTGAGTGCATAATTCTATATAACGACAGAATGGTACTATTTTGATACATATTGTTTACCATATAACATTTCAAGCAATATGATTTTAATACAGGTTATGATGTTCTCCAGATAGAATTGCCACCTCAGTGAAACAATTGAACACAATTCAATTGTCACCCACTTTACGTGCTGATTGAACAGCAGTTAATTTGTTGTTTAGTGGCAAGGTAAAAAATCTGACCAAAATCAAATAGCCACAACCCATTGACTGTTTGCACAGCATAACAAAATTATCTGAATTCGATCCTCATCACTAACCACCATTACAGTAACTGTGATCGATTTTGATAAATCAATAAATAGGTTGCTATATATTAACTAACCATTAACAAAAAATGAACTAAATTTGGCAACAGGTTTGTAAGAGTGTAAACTAAAAAAAAGTGTTCACTATATAGACAGACAGATAGGCAGGTTCAGTGAATAAGTGTGCCCATTTTGAGTTATCCAATGAGTGCTCAGGATAATTCTTCACTTAGGTGAAGAGGTGAGTGAAATATGTTTTTCCATGATGTAATTCCTTAGTAATTTAGTTGACAGGCCTTCTGTATTGTGTAATCCTTGACTACCACATTGTCTCAATCCACATTGTTGAATAATATGTGTACTTACCACCCTCCTCACTGGATGAGGCCTGGTTTTGTAGAGCATGGTCTTCCACCATCATTGTTATGTAATGTTATCTCCCTTAATTAATTTACCATCCAGGTTCACACTTTACAAGTTACAGCTAATGCACACGGCAAAGTTTACCGCAAGGTGTGAGACGCTGTAATGTAATAAAGCTTCCTTGGCAGGATGTGCTTTCATTAGTTAGATAGTGAAAGGAAACCTGAGAAACAGGTATTTACACTTCTTACAATGACAGGGAAAGCAGGTAAAGGTATCCTCCCTAAATGACTGAGAGTATGCCTGCCAAGCATCACACACACCCTAAGAAAGCATGTTTATTGTTGTATTTAGACCGACCACCCCAATTTTCATTGGATACTGTGTTAATACAGCAGAAAATTAAAGGTATAGGCTATACACCATCTGCATTTGCCAATATGTCACTTCTTACCTGTTTATTATTATTTTAAGGCTTACTAACCAATTTACTCTGAAAAGACCCCTACATTTGAATTTGTAAAGCAAGGTGGTTTTAGAATACACCGCTAGGGATGTGCAGCTGTTATTTCTGTCCCCACTGAAACTAATATTCAAAAGAGGTTTTTCCATTTCCATCCTACAGTTGCATACATTAAAACTGTACGCCACTTGTGGCCATTTGACAATCTGACAGCAGTAAGAGGCTATCATAAAGCCTGCAGAGGTGTAAATGGACTAAATGCATTCTTCTGGTTTAAACTGAGCCATAGTGGCCCTCCTGCCTCCTCTGTTACATTTTGTATGTGTGCAGCATCCAGATAAAACTATTGTAATAGGGTATGGGTTAGGGCTACTGTGGGATCTAGTCAATTGATTTAAACAATGACACATTTAAGTATCACCACTATTTAAAAAAATCCAGATGCTGGCTTTCACATTGTTTATTTTAACGATTTAAACAGCACTATTTAGATCCACCACTTTTCAGATACATTAGTTATTGCTGTATATCAAAGTTATTATAAAAATACATCATCATCATGTAATGAATTGGCATCTCAGCCTATTGAATTAAATGGAAGGCAAGGGCTGGACACGGACCATAAACCATACGGTTCAAAGACGGTTCAACTAAAGAGCAAGCTCTCTGGTTGAAGAGGTAAGGATACATACAAGCATCATAATATTAATACCAATATTATAAGTAATAATGTACACCATACTGTACATAATCATGCCTCCCCTGTGGCTGGAGCCCAATTAATCAATAATTATTCAATTAGAGCTTCAGCCACATTCTCACATGTTTTTCTGGCAGGGAGAAATTTAACCCTCTCCCTGCCAGTTCCAAACATATTCATATAGACGGGGAGTTCCCAGTCACATCTTCCCATACTGTATACTTTACCATGAGTAAGACACATGCAGCCATGATGAGTGTGCTCCATGACTGATGCAATCCCATACTTGTTACACTGTGGTAGAAACATCCATCTGATACACTTCTTAGTCATGGCATACAGCTTCCTTTATTCACGGTTTCTTTCACAGCCCCAGGAATTTGCTAGATACGCAGGCTGTGGGCACAGCATGATTTACGGTACTAGAACCTTCTTTCATAACTATGGCAAACAGGAATCTACTGCATCAGATATTTCTAACATGATGTTTTACACATTTTCAATGTGGCTTACTAAACATAACATCATTTTTTTTTTAATTAAATGAGTTTGATTGATTTACATTTGAGCTGTTAGTAAACCAGTTGAAATAAAAGTACAATTAATAGGTTCTTTCTCTTTTGAGGATTTGATATTTTGTCATGTGAAACTTCAGCTCTTTGCTCACCACTTAAAGAGATAATCAAGATATACCATTTCCATTTTCATATGCCTGTTCATTCTAGCCTCTTAAATATCATAAGTGTATGCTTTGCATTCTGCTTAGATAACCATTTGCCAAACAAATGCCTATCTCCCCCAACCCAAGCACAACCACAACCATAACCACAACCACAGCCACCATAACAGTCATTTTGTAAAGAGATTAGCATGTTAGCACAGCAAATAATGATTGAAGCAGAAACAGCAATTTAAAAACACATGATAGAATATTAAACAGATAAAGGGCAACACAAATACAGATGGTATAATTAAAGAATCTCTTTAACACTTGCTGTGATGTCCTGTGGGAACGTGCAGGACAGGACAGGTAGATGGTAGGGGTGGGTTAAATAATTCCCAAAATAGTTCAATTGAGAGCACTTGAGGACACTATTACGTGCGGACCAACATGGAGGAGAGGGCTGCATATGTATCAGACAGGCACAGTACAGTACAGCTGTCTCAGAAGCATGGTGCCGCAGTTGTAATCCAATATCTTCCACAATGCAACAAATGTAGAAAAATATTACATTTTCAACAATTCTCCATACTTCCAATCCATGCATTGCAAAACAAAATAAATAGGATTTAAAAATAGCTGTGTGTTTTCTGCATACCAAGCTCTTCACACCTGTTTCCAGGGTGGTCATTTTTCAAAGGTAATGTAAGTAAGTCTCAGCCCCACAGACACTTCACAAGCATATTGGGTTCCACTAGGATACTGAAAAACACCTGCTTTGAGAGTGCCTTGACAGGTTTTCAGAATAACAGTCAAATTGCACCACCTAGTTTTGGCTTAGAAGAACTGCATTATTAAATAAACTGATAGGCACCTTCTGCATTTACAGTACAGGATGGTGATGGGGGAAATTCCATGAATATGCTTAGTAGTATTTCCCATGATGAAAATATATTTAATAAAGCAGTTTCATTGTCAGGGATGAGAATTATTGAAAGTGGGTTACGTTATTGCAGCTGACACCCTGGGATCCTTCAAGAA